>NW_006239130.1:655970-656502 GCF_000226075.1 Solanum tuberosum
CAAAACAGACCAAAAATGTAGATTTTGAGAAGTTGCAGGTGCAACCCACGGTTGCCATCCACGGACCGTAGGTCAGACCACGGCCCGTGCTGGTGGTCCGTTGTTCACCACTGCAACCCCTCCACTGCCAAGCTCAGAAAATTGGCTAAGTCCCAATTCACGGACAGACCTACGGTCCGTGGTCTGTGTCCGTGGATCGAGACTTCCCTTACCCAGCCTCTGACACAAACTATGGTCGACCAGCACGGACCGTCATTCGATCCACGGTCCGTAGGTCTTACCGTACATGAGGGTCAGCAGCTAGTTAGCTGAAAATTATTGATGGGTCAACTTCAGATGGTCATAAATTTTAGCACAAAAGTAATTGTGTGTCCCATTACCTATGTTATGATAGATAATTGAATTATCTTTCCAATGCCACAGAGTTTGCTAAATTCCGACCTCTGAGTAAAATGTTATGCTCATTTTAGTGAAGCCCTTTCGAGCAGACTGGACCTACGGACCCAATCGACGGACCGTCGATTGATTGACG
>NW_006239130.1:657206-667864 GCF_000226075.1 Solanum tuberosum
ATCACGCCAGTCATGCCTTTATACCTCTGGCAGGGTATATTGGGTCCTCTCGATGGGGCGTATACATCGGACTCCACATTTAGATCATGTGGTGTCGGTTATTAGTAGCTCCCACAGTTCAGTCAGACTCTATTGCATTGACCATATTTCAGTACAGTCAGTATTCAGTCTCAGCATGTTATAAATTTGGTCATTGCATCAGTTAGCTCAGTATTCAGTATTTTCAGTATCTATATCATGTTCAGATTATTTCATTGCTTTATTGCTTTGTTCAGTTATATGTTATTTCAGCTTTACTGTATCCTGCATGCTCAGTACCTTTACTGAGGCATACGTGCGCTACATCTTCTCGTGATGTAGGTTCAGGTTCTCAGCATCAAGATCACTCTTAGATCGGTTCCCGATCTTCAGTTCTAGATCGATTCCCGATCTTCAGTTCAGCAGCATCAGTGGTGAGTCCTCATTCTTCGAGGACTAGTGACATGTTTATCTTTATCGCTTTTAGTCTTCTGTTTCAGTTTTGCTAGATCTAGTTATGGCATGTCCCAACATTTCTAGTCAGTTTAGAGGCTTATTTCAGACATAGTTAGATTCAGCTTAGTAGTGTTGAGTTAATATCTTCTTTGTATTAAACTCATTAGTTTTCATATATCTCAGATATAGTATATGGGTATTCCCCATCATTTCAGACTTACTTTATGATTTAGCTTCCGCATCAGTTATTATTATCTTTAGTATGCTCATGATCATGCCAGTAGGGTTAGCTTGGGATCACTTGTGGTCCTAGGTCCCGTTTCCGCGTCTCGGGGGTAGCTCGGGGCGTGACAGGCTACATTGTGACGGAGTCCATATTTCTCTAACAAGGCCTTGAACAACTTATTGCAAAAGTGGAAACCTCCATCGCTGATAATCGCCCTAGGTGTACCAAATCGGGAGAAGATATTCTTTTTCAGAAATGCGGTGACACTTTTACCTTTATTGTTTGAAAGCGCAATTGCTTCCACCCATTTTGACATATAATCAACCACAACAAGAATATACTTCATCCTATGTGAACTCACAAATGGACCCATAAAATCAATGCCCCAAACGTCAAACAACTCAATCACCAAGATCAGATTCATAGGTAGCTCTTGCCTCTTTGAAATTCCTCCTTCTCTTTGGCAACGATCACAAGACTTGGCGAAATCATGAGCCTCTTGGTGGATGGTAGGCCAATAATCCTCAGACTGCAAGATTTTTTGTGCAGTCCGAATACCACTATGATGCCCACCAATATGCGATGAATGACGCGCCTCTAGTATACTCAACCTCGGGCACACAACGACGAATAATCACATCAGCACAAATATGGAACAAATAAGGCTCATCCCAAAAGAACTTCTTTACATCATGCATAAACTTTTTCCTTTGGCGAAAAGACAAATCCGATGGAACCAGATCACTTACCTAGTAGTTAGCAAAATCTGCAAACCAAGGAATATGATCATGAGAAGCAGCCAATACCTGTTCATCCGAAAATGCATCATTAATTTCAGCCCCATCTCCTAACTTGAGCATAGCTTCCTTCTCTAATCTGGACAAATGATTGGCAACTTGATTTTTCGTCCCGTGTTTGTCTTTCACCTCAAAATCGAACTCTTGCAGCAACAATACCCATCTAATCAACCTCTGTTTTGCATCATTCTTAGCCATCAGATACCTCAATACAGTATGGTCAGTGTTCACTATGACCTTAGTACCAAACAAGTAGGATCGAAATTTCTCGAATGTGAAAACCACAGCAAGGAGTTCCTGTTCAGTCACTGTACAGTTATTTTGAGCCACATTTAGAGCTTTACTGGCATAGTAAATAGGATGAAGAATATTCTATCACCTCTGTCCCAATACCACACCAAGCGCCACTCCACTCGCATCACACATTACTTCAAACGGTTGCCCCCAATCCGGTGAAATAATGATAGGTGCGGACACTAGCTTTTCCTTCAACTCTCCAAATGCTCTCAGACATGCATCATCAAAATCAAACTTATACTCCTTTTCGAGCAATTTGCACAATGGGTGTGCAATTTTTGAGAAATCCTTGATAAAACCTCCTATAGAAACCTACATGCCCAAGAAAACTTCTAACACCTTTTACAGAGATAGGTGGTGGAAGCTTTTCTATTACCTCGACTTTTACTCTATCAACCGCAATACCCTTCTAGAAATCCGATGATCCAGAACAATCCCCTCTTTTACCATGAAGTGACACTTTTCCCAATTGAGCACAAGATTGCACTCTTCACACCGTTTTAGTACCTCGGCTAAATGATCCAAACAATAATAAAATGAGTCACCTATCACAGAGAAATCATCCATAAATACCTCAATAGTTTCCTCCACCATATCCGAAAAGATCGACATCACGCAATGCTGGAAGGTCGCTGGAGCATTACATAACCTAAATGGCATCCGTTTGAAGGTGAAAGTCCCATAAAGGCAAGTGAATATGGTCTTGTATTGGTCTTCCGCAGCTATGGAGATCTGATTGTAGCCCGAATAACCATCAAGAAAACAATACTAACCCTTACTGGCAAGGCGGTCTAACATTTGATCCATGAATGACATAAGGAAGTGGTCCTTTTCTGTCCAAGCATTCAATTTCTGGTAGTCCATGCAAACTTTCCATCCAGTCACGTGCCGCATCGGAACAAGCTTGTTTCTCGCATTAGGTACTACAGTAATCCCACCTTTCTTGGGAACACACTGAATAGGACAAACCCAACTACTATCAGCAATGGGATAAATAACTCCAGCATCCAACCACTTGATGATTTCCTTTTTAACTACCTCTTGCATAGGCGGATTCAATCTCCTTTGGTGCTCAATACTTTGCTTGTGATCCGGCATGAGTTGGATTTATGAGAACAAATGGCCAGGAGGAATCCCAATAATGTCTGCAATCGTCCACCCAATAGCCCTCTTGAACCTCTTCAACACAGAAACCAAAGCCTCAACTTGCTCCGCATTCAAATCCGCCGCAATGATGACCGATAAAGTACCTTTTCTCCCCAAGAATACATACCTTAAATATGATGGTAGAGCCTTAATATCCAATTTTGAAGCCTCTTCAACAGACAGTTTTGCGAATGGAGAGTCGTGATTCTTCATATCTAACTAAAAGTTTCTTTGGTTTGGAACGGAATTCGAACCTATCAAGTGTGGCGACCAATTCATCATAGTCTTCAATACCATCACCATCAAAATTCATCGAAACTTTTGCCAATATCAACACCCAATCGCTCTTCAATAGACACCTCAGAACCTCGCTCCACCATATGATTCACCACTGATACCGACTTGAACTTACTACCCTTCTTCATAGACCTACATATATTGAAAGTTACCTCTTCATTGTTCAATTTGAACTTCATCTGCCCCTTTTCCATATCAACCAAAGCGCTCCTAGTAGCAAGGAATGGTCTCCTTCGAATAATGGGAACCTCAAAATCAACCTCATAGTCAAGTATCACAAAATCCACCGAAAAAATAAACGACTCCACTTTCACAAGCACATCTTGGAGAACACCAATGGGCTTGTTCACAGTTCTATAGGCCATGAGTATTCACATAGAAGTCGGTTTTGGAGTCCCTAAACCCAACTTCTTGTAAATCGACAATGGCATCAGATTGATACTCGCACCCAAATCACACAACGCCTTCCCAAAATGTAGCAACCCGATGGTACAAGGAATAGTGAAGGCATCGGGATCCTCCTTCTTCAGCACAAGTGACCTTGTAGCAATAGCACCACAATGTTGCAATCTATCATCATCTTAAAAACTGACGACCCTCTTCTTAGTCACCAAATCTTTCATGAACTTTGTATACCCAGGCATTTGCTCCAAAACTTCTATCAGTGGAACATTGATGGAAAGTTGTTTCAACATAGCAATAAACCTGCTATGTTGAATGGAAAGCGGTACTTTCCTTTTTCATTCTTCTTCACCAACCTCTGTGGGAATGGAGGTGGAGGTCTAGGCATGGGAATAACTTTCTCGGTTATCTCTACTTCCTTCTCTGTAGCATTATTGGACTCTCCAGTAACCTCGATCTCAGCATCATCTTTACTAATCTCAATTTTCACCTCAGACGGCATATGTGGATCAATGATCTGTTTACCCCCTCGAGTACTGACTTCCATACAATGCCCATCATTCTTCAGATTTTGGATGGTGTTGCTAAGAAGTGTGCCAGGATGACGTGGGTTTACTGTAGTAGACAACTGATTCATTTGCTGCTGAAGTTGCTTGATCAACACTGCATGGGCATCAACTTTCTACCAATACCAGACAAGTCGTTTCGCATCTCCTTCACATTCTCATCAGTCGAATCAAACTTCTTCTTCATCTTTTGCATCATATCCTCAATCCATGACATAATACCCAGCTTCCTTATTGCCAAATTACCAATTTTGAGGAGGACCATAGGGCCCAACCCTATCGTTTCTCTTGCTATAATTGTTCCGGTTGTAGTTGTTGTCGCGAATATAGTTCCCATCCCGGACATATTGACCCTCTTGATTTTAGTTACCAGAGTTCCAACCTTAGTTTCCTTGACCTTAGCGCCAATTATCCGAATTGGAACCTTGGACGTTGGCTCAGAAACCCCCCATCTGATTATTCATTGCATAAGTATCCTCTTCATAGTAACATTCCTCAATAGGTGGTGGTGGATTTCTAGTCAAATAATTCACAACATTTACCTTTTCGACACCTCCGCTCACATGTTTCAACACCAACCCCAGTTCGGTCCTCATCTGAGCCATCTCCTCACGTATATCATCGGTAGATTGACTAGTTGCAGATTGAACTGCAAAACTGCTACTTCCAGTGTCTAACTTTCGAGTGCTCCATGCTTTATTGTTTCGGGAAATCTTCTCCAGTTTCTCAGCGATCTCCTCAAAAGTGCACTCACCATATGACCTTCCTGCAATAGTATCAAGCACAGCCTTACCATTGTAATCTTGACCTCTCTATAAATACTCCTTCAGTTACTCATCATCGATACGGTGGTTCGGAACACTTCTTATCAATGTAGTGAACCTGTCCCACGAACTACTCACAGACTCTCAACGTAGTGCCACAAAATTGTTGAGTTTATCTTTGTGGTTCAGCTTCTTTGCCAATGGAAAGTACTTGGCCATGAACACCTTGTGCAATTGATCCCATGTATGAATAGAATTGTACGGAAGCTCAGAAAACCATACAGCAACATCACCGGTCAATAATAAAGGGAAGACTCTCAACCCTCTGACGTTCATATCCAGCTCTGGTCGCCCCACACAACTCTTCCAAACACTCTTCAACTTGACCATATGCCCATGCGGATCTTTCGAAGCCATACCAAAAAACAAACCCCTCGTTGTAAGCATCTGCATCAAAGTGCTAGTCATCACGAATGTGTGCCCTGGAGGTAGCGGAGGGAGAACTATGGGTCCGTCAGATTCAACAGTGTTGAGTTCGACTCGGTAATTATCATGCAGTCTTGGTTTAGGTGGAGCTTGCACCCTCAATGTATCTCCAAGTAGATTATCACCCTGAACCTGAACATTCTCATTATTCACTTGGTTCTCAGGCTCCTCTATGACTGGGTGATCACGGACCCCTTGATTATTTATTCTTCTCAAAGTTTTGATCAACTCTGGGTCGTATGGGGTCAGTGGTTCGCCTAGACTCCGTGTACTTGGCATACACTAGAGCAGAAACCTGAAAAAAACAAAAACAAAAGAAAACGTAAAATTAGGAAATAATTGACTAAAGTTCAATAATGTAGTTAAACTTAATCTAAAAGCGTTATTCCCCGGCAGCGGCGCCAAAATTTGATACGCTCAAATTACTCCTCCCTAAAGAAGTATAAGCGATCGTTATCAAGTAAAGAACCCAACTTGTAGCTTGGGGTCGATCCCACGAGGAATATGATTTAGACTTAAACTTAACTTACGATTATATTCATTTAGTCAACTTATTTTCGAGACAAGTAAGTAAAGGAGGGGGGGGGGGGTTGTGTAACAAATAATTGATTGTAGTTTAGAGAACAAGTGAGCAAGATTCGAACTTTAGTTGTTATCAATGAGAGAAAGTAACTAGGGTGTATGTGTTCCCCATAATCTCATAACACGGTAATCCTAGTAATATTAATCCTTTCCTAATGTATCACATGCAAAGTGGTAAGTCATGTATCTTTATGTCCTTGGTCCGGCAAATAGAGAATTTCACCCAGCACCTTGGTCCGGCTACGTGTGTATAATTTACTAACCCTTACCTTTACCTCATATTAGACATCACATCAATGTATGGATTAGTTTTCACCCTCGCACCAATTGACATTAGACTAATAGATAGTATCACACTAAATCTATGTTGACAATTCTTTTTTTATTAACTACCTCCTTGGTCCGGCAAGTAGCAACAAGGCCAGTACTAACGTTGGCCACAGTTAAAAAGACTTCTAGACGAAAGAATTATCAATGCATGCAACAACACTATTCAAGAATTACTTAGTTACTATTCATACTTTGTTAATCGTTCATGGTTCCCACAACCCTAGTTGTGGATTTAGTAACCCATATTAGCAAGAACACAATTCATATTTTTAGAAGAAGAATTCATGAACTTATGTAATGAGTAGAGGAAACCCAAAACCTTCAATTGAAATTCAAAGCAAGAATCTTTATAAACTGAAATTAGGAAATCAAATTGGTAGAGTTTCCAAGTTAATTCCCAAGAAAACACCAAGAACTAAAGTTAAACAATAGTGGCTAACCCCCAAAAATGATGTTTACATACCCTATTTATAGAAAACATAGTCCCAAAAAAAAGGAAACGAAATAAGGAAATAAACTACTGGACGTGGCTTCAATCCCTTCCGTAGTCCAAGACTTAGACTTTTTCCACAGAGGTTGGAACCTTCAACTTTCTGATGCAGACGACGGACTTGCAGAACGGACCGTAGGTTGACCTACGGTCTATGGGTCCCCTCTCGTGGCTCCACACTTAGAACTTTACATCGGGTACTAGAACTCAGACTTTCTGATACAAATGACGGACATGTTGGACGACCCGTAGGTTGACCTACGGTCCATCAATGGCCACCGTGGTTCCACACTTGGTCAAGACTTCCCTGATGCTCCATCTACACCAACAACCTATGGAGCGTGACTGGACCTACGGTCCATAGGTCACCTCCGTAGGTGACTTCTTCTGTAGAAATTCAGATGTTGTATCTGTCAGCCTCGTCCAAGCCTACTCCCTACAAATATAACACAAAAACATTAATTCTAATACAAAATGGCCCTAGACACTCACAACTCTTAAGTTAAATGTATTAAAAATACTGTAAACTCACGGTATATCATGCGGCTTTGCTTCTAGTAAATCTTTATTTTTTTGTAAAATAATGGATTGACACAATATCAAAGCAATAAATCATCAAATTACATATGAACAACAAACACAAAATTTATCCAATTTATAAAATTAGTCAAATAATACAAAGGTAAAATTCTAAAAAAGGGGTTTCCCCAGTAGATCGCCAGATCTGTCACACTTGCTCTTGACCTTTCATTGGGATTTGATGGTCTTTTTTGGAAAATAAAAGTAAAGGAGAAATTTGTTTCATTTCAAACAAAAGATAGAACGTTCATAACTATTGTCGTTTTTAGTTAGGGTACAAATTTATTAGTTACAGAAAATGACACTTTTAACAAAAAATAACTAATGTCATTCATGAATATGTTCGGTCTAAAGTTAGAGAATTAGCAACCCTATTAAATACAATATATGGCATTTACAAATAAAATACAAAATACAAACAAACTAAATTTAACTACTTTCGGTATCAAATTGGAAGGTCTTCCATCCCCCTCCCTCTAATGAGTCCATTGGTATTTTAAAGAATGGTATAGAACTTACTCCAATATAATGCTACAGGGAAAAATTCATAAAGACCCCGATGACAGAAATAAGTCAGAGAGAACATGAATCCATGAACAGTCCGGATGTTGACCTCCTCCTTCGGCTAGTGTTGTGTGTGCATGAGAAACTGTCATTTTAAGAAAAAATTAGTAAATGCCACCATTTGTTCAATTACGATCCTTGGTGTGTATTAGTTTTTTTTTTTTAAAATAAAGAAGTGTTGTGTGCAGCTACTCTTCTAGGCAAATAATATTTTTTTTGTAAAAAATTAATGAGTAACACAATATTAAAGCAATATATCATTTAATAGCACTTTAGCAACCAACACAAAATGTTTCAAATTAATAATGGTCAATATACAAAGCTCGAATTTAGAAAAAAAAAGTTTTACCAACAAGTTGTCATATCTGTCACACATTTTCTTAAACTTTCTTCAAGATGTGATGGTCTTTTTTGAAAAATAAAAAGTTAATGAGAAAAACATTTTTTTTAAATCGCAGAAAGGTCATTCATAACTATTACTGTGAATAGTTAGAATAGAAATATATTAGTTACAACAATATGATATTTACAAAAAAAATGACAAAGGTTATTCATGACTATATTCAGCTTAAAGTTAGGGAATTAGAAACCCTATTAATTACTAAATATGATCTTTACAAATAAAATACAAAATACAAACAAACTAAATTCAACTACTTTCGGTATCAAACTGAAAGTTCTTACATCTTTCTCTCCATTAAGCCCATTGGCATTTTAAAAAACAGTGTAGAACTTCACACAATATAATGCTTCAGATGACAAATTCATAGAGACCCAAAAATAAGAAAGAGGGAACAAGAATCCATGAATACTACGCATGTTGACCTCCAACTTCGGCTAGTGTTATGCATGCTTAAGAGTTTGACCTCTTTTTGAATTAAAATTTATTGTATGCCTCCATGTATTCTGTTACGATTCTTGGTGGGTATTATTTTATTTAAGTAAAAGTCTTGTGTGCAACTACACCCTTAGGAATTTATTTATTTTTAAAAAAATAAGTGACCAATACAATATCAAAATAAGAATTAATTAATAGTATAGTAATAACAAACACAAAATATATCCCATAAGTGAAAAATAATCAAATAAAGAAGTATATATCTAATTCGAATTCTATAAAAAAGGGTTTTCCAGCGGAGTCGCTAGATCTGTCACACCTCTTCTTAACATTTTTTCAAGATGTGACAGTCTTTTTTGAAAAATAAAAATAAAAAAAGAAAATATCTTCAAACCCAAGAAAGGTCATTCATAATTATTAGCATTATTAATTAGGATACAGATATATTAGTTCAAACATATAAAATTTACAACAAAATATGACCAAGGAAATTCATTCCTATGTTTAGTCTAAAGTTTGAGAATTAGCAACCTTATTAATTTCAACAATGATATTTGACAAATAAAATACAAACACACTAAATTTAACTGCTTTCAGTATCAAATTGAAAGGTCTGTCATTCTTTATATCCATAGAGCCCATTAGCATTTTAAAGAGCGATATATAACTTCATACAATATAATTCTACAGACGAGAAATCTATAGAGACCCACGATAACAGAAATAAGAAAGAGGGAACACGAATCCATAAACACTTCGACTGTTAACCTCCATCTCTGTAACGACTGGGTTCCATGGTTATAGAAAAGCCAACGGGAAAAAAATTTGGGTCGGAAAACTTTTTTCTATTAACTTCAAATTTCTCAGTCTAGTCCAGATTTGAATGAAGTCAGAGTCATTGAGGTGTAGGTAAATTGGTAACAATCGGGTGAATTATTTATGATTTTATTACATAAGTAGTTAGATAAGTCGTTAAGGAATCCATACGACTTTACAGAATTGAATTCGGGTGAGTAGAACTCTCGAAATCGATTTTACCCTGAACGGTATTTGCTGAGCGTCGTTGGTTAAAGGTGTGTTGTGAAATGGGGGTCTTGGAATTATTAAAATAGCTCACTAGTTCTGTGCAAGCCGTTGGGGCGGGATTTTCGCCGCCAGGGCGGGGACGCTGCAGCGGGATGAGGGCAGCTGTGGCGGGTTCGACGCGACTTAAGGTTGTAAATAAACCCCAAAACATCTTTAATCTTCACTTTTCAATTTTTAGAGCTAAGGAACAAACCACATGCGACTCTTGACAGGTTTCCACCATTCATGAGGCTAAAGGTAAGCTTTTCACTCCCCGAATCCATTTTTCGATCCATAGAATGTAATAGAATGGGTAATTATTGATGGGTGAGGGTCTTGATCTAGATTCAATGGTGGAAACAACCCTAATTTAGGTACTTGGGATCATGGGTATGATATAGGGTTGTTAGAATTGTCAATAATCTGGGTAATTAGTGATTGTTTATTGATTCTTGTGTTATTATGTTTGGTTGTATACCAAGAACAAGGGGAACAAATCCGGAAAGAGAAGGATCAAGTTTCTTAAACTTTCAAGCTTGTTTCGAGGTAGGTGATGGTTGTGATTCTAAGATTGTGTGATATATGTTTGCTCTTGCTTCATTATGATACATGTATGTATGTGAATGTTGCATTATTGATCACATTAATCGTAAATAAGGATATACGAATGATAAATGACATGAATCATGACTTGTTTGTCTGATTATGAGAATATACTTGTGATTGTGATTGTGGTGTGTTGAATAGATCGGCTA
>NW_006239130.1:667958-685448 GCF_000226075.1 Solanum tuberosum
GGATCGGTTGCCACGTTCCGGCATAAACATTGTATCGGGTACCACGTTTCGGTATGCTAACTGTTTGGGCTTGGGTTGCATGAGAGGACCAATGACTTGTCATAATTGGGTATCTTGAGAAATGTGAAGTTGTTCGTTGTTCGTAAATGTTGATAATATTGTATATGTTCGATATATGCATATGATTATATTGTTCTAATGGCTTGGTTATGTTGCACTTAGTGGGATAGCCGTGTGATCCTACCAGTACACTATGGTTGTTTATTGATACTGCACTTGCTCTTTCTTTGTTGAGTACAGGGCATCTTCAAGCGGCTATTGACAAACCTCGCTTAGAAGATCAGTGATCATTTGAATTCAAGGGTGAGTCAATTCTTCCGAGTTGCCATGGGTTCTCTTTCGTTTATGTCCACCATTTCGGACTTGTTCTTGTTCTAGATAGTTATTAGTTCATTAGTTTGGGGTTGTTACCCTTCACGTTTTGACTTTGGTTCATTGTTAGATGTTTTGGTACATTGACTTTCAGGTTCTAGACGTATCTTCTGCAATGATAGTTTATTATTGTTACATTTTTGCTAGAGTTGATGGGAACTCTATTTATTTCCTTAGTATTTAACTTGCTTCAGTAACGTAAATGCCTTAGTTTTGGTTTAGTTGCTTGGGTTTGGTTGTAGTAGTGGTTCTCCCACCAGAGAGTTAGTGTGGGTGCCAATCACGATAGTCTGGGCCGTGACAAAGTTTGTATCAGAGCCTAGGTTCATTGATCTCAATGTACCAAAATGAGTCTAGTAGAGTCTCGTGGAACGGTACGGGGACGCCTTTACTTTTCTTCGAGATGCTATATGACTTTAGGAAATCTCTCTGTTTTCTCTTCTCTCATTTCATTCTATAACTTGATTCCAATTGGTATCTGGCGATTCAAATGGTGTCTAACCTTCTTCACTCTTCTATCCGCAGATGGTTAACACTAGCTACAACGACGTCAGGCCCATAGCTCCCGTCAATGCTCCAGCTGAGGAATCTGCAGCGAGAGGTCGCAATCGAGGCAGGGGTAGAGAAAGAGCTAGAGGTAGAGGTCGTGGAAGAGTAGCACCTGCTAGAGATGGGGTACTGGTCGAAAATGTTCTGCAAAATGAGGCCCCTCCAGTACATCATGAAGAGATAGAGGAGAATGTTGATAATGTTGAGGAGGTTGGACAAGATGAAGAGGTGCAGGTTGAGACTACCAGTGTTCCCCCCATAGACCAAGTGTTAGCCCACCAAATCATGTCATTCCTGAAAGAGTTGGTTGGTCCTGGAGTGCTTCGTTCTGCTCAAGCAACTCAAGCTCCTGCCAATCATCTTATTGCTATCACTTTTCCCAAGGTGGGAGGGAATGTAGGTAATGATGTTTTCTTCCATCCTTTGTTGGGTTCTGTTATGACTGGTAATGAGCATGAAATGTTGACTAAGTTTATGACGCTAAATCCTCATGTGTTTCTTGGTTATGAGAATGAGGATGCTTATGAGTTTATCTTAGATTGCTATGAAAGGCTTCATAAGTTGGGAATTGTCGATTAGCATGGGGTTGAGTTTGTGACCTTTCAACTTCAAGGTAAGGCTAGGAAATGGTGGAGGGCTTATGTGGAATGTAGATCTTCAATTTACATCCACTTACTTGGACCCGATTTCATGCTCTGTTTCTAGAAAAGTTTGTGCCTAGATAAATCCTCATGTGTTTCTTGGTTATGAGAATGAGGATGCTTATGAGTTTATCTTAGATTGCTATGAAAGGCTTCATAAGTTGGGAATTGTCGATTAGCATGGGGTTGAGTTTGTGACCTTTCAACTTCAAGGTAAGGCTAGGAAATGGTGGAGGGCTTATGTGGAATGTAGATCTTCAATTTACATCCACTTACTTGGACCCGATTTCATGCTCTGTTTCTAGAAAAGTTTGTGCCTAGAACCTTGAGGGATCGTAAGAAGGATGAGTTCATGGCTTTGGAGCAAGGTGGTATGTCTGTGGCTGCTTATGAGGCCAAGTTCCATGCTTTGTCTAGATATGCTACTCAATTGGTGACTACTGAGGAGGAGAGGATCCGTTTATTTATTAGGGAACTAAATTGTGCTGGGAGGAGCTTTAATGAGGTAACAGAGTATGTTAAGAAAGTGGAGGGGGTGAGGTGAGACGGTCAGGCTAAAGCATTGGCAAAAATGGTCAAGAATTTAGGCAACTTTCAAGGTTCTTATTCCAGAGGTTCAGGGAGGCCAACGCTTGCAGCCAAGCTAATTCAGTCCACTATGCCCACCTCTAAAGCTAATTACTTAGGAACTCCATCTCATAATTTGATTCAGGATAGCCAGGGGGTCGCACCTTTGACGGGCGGCAGACCATCTTTTGATCGTACTTGCTACAATTGTGGAGAACCTAGGCATGTGAGATGATTGTCTCCACCCACGAGTATTAGATTCCACGCAGCAGCAGACTAGAGCAGTGGTACTCGCGGGAAATGGTAATAATTGTAGAGGATGTCCACAAGGTGGGCGATGAGGTAATCAACGAGGTCGTGGAGGTAGAGGAAATGGTAATGTAGGCAGGGGTAATGTGCAACCAGGTAGGGAAGTGGATCATCAAGATGATAGGGATCAGTGTTATGCATTTTCGAGCAAGAAGGAGGTAGAGGCATCTGATGCAGTGATCACAGGTACTATTCTCGTCTGTGACCGGATGGCTAATGTGTTATTTGATCCGGGTTCTACTTATTCTTATGTATCCGTGAGATTTGCCTCAAGGTTTGATATGATTTGTGATATACTTGATGCCCTTATCCATGTTTCTAGCCCAATTGGAGAGTTAGTCATAGTCACGCATGTCTATCGTGCTTGTCCTATTTTGTTTATGGGTTTTCAGACATTGGCTGATTTGGTGATTTTGGATATGACTGACTTTGATATAATATTAGGCATGACTTGGTTGTCCCCCTATTATGCTGTTCTTAATTGTAATACTAAGTCGGTAACTTTAGAAATTCTGGGAAGGGAAAATTTAGAGTGGGAAGAGGTGTACAAGCCTAAGCTAACTAAGATCATATCCTCCATTTGGGCTATGAAATTGATAGGGCAGGGTTGTTTGGCGTATTTGGCTCCATCCATTCAGTCTATTCTTGTGGTGTCAGAATTTAGAGAAGTGTTTCCTAATGACTTGCTTGATATGCCTCCGAATAGAGATATAGATTTCTGCATTGATTTAGAACCTGGTACTCGTCCCATTTCTATCCCACCATATCGCATGGCTCCGCCAGAATTAAGAGAGCCTAAAGCTCAAATCCAAGAGCTTCTTGATAAGAGATTTACTCGCCCTAGTGCTTCCCCATGGGGTGCCAGAGTTTTGTTTCTTAAGAAAAATGATGGTAGTATGAGAATGCGTATAGATTACCAGCAATTGAACAGGGTCGCTATTCGAAACTAGTAACCTTTGCCTCGAATAAATGATCTTTTTTGACCAATTGCAAGGTGCATCAGTTTTCTCTAATATTGATCTAATAAGCTTTAGCTACCATCAGTTGAAAATTAGGCCGGAGGATG
Source organism: Solanum tuberosum (assembly GCF_000226075.1). Taxonomy (NCBI): domain Eukaryota; kingdom Viridiplantae; phylum Streptophyta; class Magnoliopsida; order Solanales; family Solanaceae; genus Solanum; species Solanum tuberosum. The sequence goes on from NW_006239130.1 coordinate 671,523, forward strand.
TACCCAAAACGGCGTTCAGAACTCGCTATGAGCATTATGAGTTTTTGGTTATGTCTTTTGGTTTGACTAATGCGCCTACAACTTTTATGAGTTTAATGAATGGATTGTTCAACCCATTTCTTGATTCTTTCGTCATAGTCTTTATTGTTGATATTTTGGTCTATTCGAAAAGTGAGGAAGAGCATGTCGACCATCTTCGTATTGTTCTGGGTGTTCTTGGGAAACAAAGGTTGTATGCTAAATTTTTGAAGTGTGATTTTTGGTTGACTTCTGTTGCATTTTTGGGACATGTAGTTTCAGAAGAAGGGGTAATGGTAGATCATTAAAAGATTGAGGCGGTTAAGAATTGGGTTTGGCCTAGCTTTGTGACGGAAGTTAGGTGTTTTGTGTGTGCTCGCTAGCTATTATCATCGATTTGTGAATAACTTTGCTTCTATTGCCACTCACTTGACCAATTTGTCCAAAAAGGAGATACCATTTGAATAGACCGAAAAATATGAGGAGAGCTTTCAAAAGCTCAAGACTCTCTTGACCACCGTGCCTGTTCTAGCATTACCGATTGAAGGAAAAGAATTTATTGTTTATTGTGATGCTTCACATTCTGGTTTGGGTGTTGTGTTGATGCAGGATAAGAATGTTATAGCTTGTGCTTCGCATCAATTGAAGGTGCATTAGAGGAATTACCCAACACATGATTTGGAGTTGGCAGCGGTAGTGTTTGTTCTTAAGATCTGGCGGCATTATCTTTATGGTTTTAGGTGTGAGGTATTTACTAATCATCGCAGTTTGCAGCATGTGTTCACTCAAAAAGATCTAACTTTGAGATAACAAAGGTGGATGCAGTTACTTAAGGATTATGATGTCACTATTCAATACTATCCGGGTAAGGCTAATGTGGTGGCAGATGCTTTGAGGTGAAAAGCGGTGAGTATGGGTAGTTTAGCTTGCGTAAGTATAACCAAACAACCTTTGGCTAAGGAAATTCAGACCTTAGAGTATAAGTTCATGCAGTTGGGCATCTCAGAAAGAGGTGGGGTGTTAGCTAGCATTGAAGTGAGGGCCACATTTATTGATGACATCAAGGCCAAACAATTTGAAGAGGAAAATTTGGAGGAGCTTAGAAAGAAAACTGTGATTTGTAAGGTACAAGAGACCACTCTTGATGTGGAAGGCGTGCTCAGTTTTAAAGGAAGAATTTGTGTTCCTCGAGGTGATGATTTGATTCAAAAGTTGTTGATAGAATCACATGGTTTGCGATATTCTATTCATCCAGGGGTGACCAAGATGTACCGAGATTTGAAGCGAATTTATTGGTGGCCGGGCATGAAGAAGGATATAACGGAGTTTGTGGCTAAGTATCAAAATTGTCAACAAGTGAAGTATGAACATCGAAGGACTGTAGGTTTGCTTCAAAGAATGCCAATCCGGAATGGAAGTGGGAGAGGATAGCCATTGATTTTGTGGTTGGTGTTCCCAAGACTTTGGAGAAGTTTTATTCTATTTGGGTAGTGGTTGATAGATTGACTAAGTCAGCCCATTTTATTCTGGTAAGAATAGATTATAATGCTGAACAATTGGCTAAGGTGTATGTCAAAGATATAGTGAGGTTGCATGGGGTGCTCCTCTGTATCATCTCAGACCGTGGTACCCAATTATTCACATCCAAGTTTTGGAGGATATTACATGATGAGTTGGGCACACAACTCACTTTTAGTATAGCCTTCCATCCACAGACAGACGGGGAGTCAGAGAGGTCTATTTAAGTGTTAGAAGACATGTTGAGGGCATGTGTGATTGACTTTTGAGGGCATTGGGATAAGTTCCTGCCTTTGTGTGAATTTTTCTATAATAATAGTTATCACTCCAGCATAGATATGACACCATTTGAGGCACATTTTGGGAAGGGATATAGATTACCCATAGGGTAGTTCGAGGATGGAGATGTGAAACCATTGGGGGTATATTTAGTGAAGGATGCTTAAGATAACGTGAGGAGTATTCAAGCTAAGCTTCTAGCAGCCCAGAGTAGACAAAAGAAGTATGCGGATCATAAGGTAAGAGACATGGCATTTCAAATCAGTGAAAATGTTCTTCTTAAGGTATCACCCATGAAAGGGGTGATGAGATTTGGCAAGAATGGTAAGCTAAGTCTGCGATACATTGCTCCGTTTGAGGTTCTTGATTGTGTGGGGCCGGTAGCATATAAATTGGATTTACCTCATAATATGTCGGGAGTTCATTTGGTATTTCATGTGTCCATGTTGAAGAGGTATCATGGTGACGGAGATTATATCATTAAGTGGGACTCAATTGTGTTAGAAAAGCACCTCCAATATGAGGAGGAACCGATTGCATTTCTTGATCGTGATGTGCGTAAACTGAGGACCAAGGAGATTAAGTTCATGAAAGTTCAATGGAAGCATCGTTCAGCTGAGGAAGCTACTTGGGAAATCGAGAGGGATATATGAGACAAGTATCCCCAATTGTTCGTCGATTCAAGTACTACTTCATCCCTTCTTTAGCCTATTATTCCTAAGTTTGTCACTCGGGGATGAGTGATGGGTAAATTGGTATCTATTGTAATGACCGAATTCCGTTGTTATAGAAAAGACAACGGGAAATTTTTTTGGGTCGAAAAACATTTTTGTAGTAACTTGAAATTTCCCAGCTTAGTCCAGATTTGGACGAAATCGGAGTCATTAAGGTTTAGGAAATCTGGAAACCATCGGGTAAATTATTTATGATTTTGATTACATGAGTAGCTAGATAAGTCATTAAGGGATCCGTACGACTTTACGAAATTGAATTCGGGTGAGTAGAACTCCCGAAATCGATCTTAGCGTGAATCGTATTTTCTGAGCGTCGTTGGTTAAAGGTGTGTTGTGAAATGGGGGTCTTAGAATTATTAAAATAGATCACTGGTTCCGTGCAAGCCGCTGGGCGGGATTTTTGCCGCTAGGGCGAGGCCGCTGTAGCAGGGTGAGGGCCACTGTGGCGGGTTCGACACGACTGAAGGTCGTAAATAAACTCTGAAATGTCTTTATTCTGCACTTTTCAGTTTTAAGAGCTAAGGAACGAATCCCAGGTGACTCTTGATAGTTTTCCACCATTCTTGAGGCTAAAGGTAAGCTTTTCACTCCCCGAATCCATTTTTCAATCTGTAGAATGTAATAGAATGGGTAATTATCGATAGGGGAGTGTCTTGATCTAGATTCCATGGTGGAAACAACCCTAATTTGGGTACTTGGAATCATGGGTATGATCTAGGGTTGTTAGAATTGTTAGTAATCCGGGTAATTAGCGATTGTTTATTGATTCCTATGTTATTATGATTGTTTGTAGACCAAGTACAAGCGGAAAGAATCCGAAAAGGGAATGATTCTTAGGGTTTCAAGCATGTTTCGAGGTAGGTGGTGGTTGTGATTCTATGATTGTGTGATGTATGTTTGCTCTTGCTTCATTATGATACATGTATGTATGAGAATGTTGCATTATTGATCTCATTAATCGTAAATGAGGATAGATGAATGATAAATGCCATGAATCATGTCTTGTTTGTATGATTATGAGAATATACTTGTGATTGTGATTGTGGTCTATTGAATGGATCGGTTGCCATGTTTCGGCATAACTAACTTGGTATCGGTTGCCACGTTCTGGCATAAACATTGGATCGGGTACCACATTCCGATATGCTAACTGTTTGGGTTTGGGTTCCATGAGAGGACCAATGACCTGTCATAATTAAGTATCTTGAGAAATGTGAAGTTGTTTGTTGTTCGTAAATGTTTATAATATTGTATATGTTCGATATATGCATGTGATTATATTGTTGTAATGGCTTGCTTATGTTGCACTTAGTAGGATAGCCGTGTGATCCTACCAGTACATTGTGGTTATGTACTGATACTGCACTTTCTCTTTCTTTGTTAAGTACAGGGCATCTTCAAGCGACTATTGACAGACCTCGCTGAGAAGATCAGTGATCGTTCGAATTCAAGGGTAAGCCAATTCTTCCGGGCTTCCATGGGTTCTCCTTCGTCTATGTCCACCATTTTGGACTTAGACTTGTTCCAGATAGTTATTAGTTCATTAGTTTGGGGTTTTGACCCTTCATGTTTAAACTTTGGTTCATTGTTAGATGTTTTGGTACATTGACTTTCAGGTTCTAGGCGTATCTTCCGCAATGTTAGTTTATTATTGTTAGATTTTTGCTAGAGTTTATGGGAACTCTATTTATTTCCTTAGTATTTAATTTTCTTCCATAACTTAAATTCCTTAGTTTTTGTTTAGTTGCTTGGGTTTGGTTGTAGTAGTGATTCTCCCACCAGAGAGTTAGTATGGGTGCCAATCACGATGGTCTGGGTCGTGACATTCTCCAGCTAGTCTTGTGCGTTCTTGAGAAGTCATCTATTTTTAATTAAAATTTATTAAATTTCACCATGTGTTTGGTTACGATCCTAGGTGCGTATTTTTTCTTTTTTAAGAAAATGTTTGGTGTGCAGCTACGCTCCTAGTCAATTTTTTTAAAATATTAGTGACTAACACAATATCAAAGCAATAAATCATTAAATAACATTTTAACAGCAAACACAAAATGTATTCAATTAATAAAAATAGTCAAATAAATGGCAATATACAAAGTTCGAATTAAAAAAAAATAAAAAAATCCCAGCAGAGTTGCTAGATTAGGTACAGCTCTTTTGGACCTTTCTTCGGGATGAGACGGTCCTTTTTTGAATCATAAAAGTTAAAGAAAAAAAATTTTAATTTTCAAACCAAAGAAAGGTTATTTATAATTATTATCGTGATTAGTTAGAATACAAATATATTGGTTTCAAAAATATAACTTTTACAACAAAAAATGACAAAGGTAATGCATGACTATGTTCAGTCTAAAGTTCAAAACTTAGCAACTCTATTAATTATAAAATATGACCTTTACAAACAAAATACAAAATATAAACAAACAAAATTTAACTACTTCCAGTATCAAACAGGAAGGTCTTTCATCCCTCTCTCCATGATTTCATTGACGTTTTAAAGAGTAGTATAAAACTCCATACAGTATAATGCTACGATAGCAAATTCATAGAGACTCTCCATGACAGAAATAAGTAAGAGGGAACACGAATACATCAACACTCAGGTTGGTGACCTCTTCCCCTGGCCAGTGTTGTGCGTGCATGCCTGAGAAACTATCTTTTAAAAAAAAATATTATGAAATGCCACCATTTGTTCAGTTACGATTTTTTATGCGTAGTACTTCTAAAAAAAATAGAAGAAGTGTTGTGTGCGGTTGCGGTTCTAGGCAAATAATTTTTTTTGTAAAGTTAGTGAGTAATACAATAGCAATAAATCATTAAATAGCTTATTAACAACAAACATAAAAAATTTCCAATTAATAAAAATAGTCAAATAAATGTCAATAGACAAAGCTCGAAATTCTAAAAAAAATAAGAATTTCCTAGCACAGTCGCCAGATCTATGACACCTCTTCTTGACCTTTGTCGAAATGTGACTGTCTTTTTTGAAACATAAAAGTGATGAGAAAAATGTTTTTCATTCATACAATAATAATTACGGTACAAATATATTAATTACAAAAATATGACCATTACAACATAAAATGACCAATCATTCATAACAATGTTTAGTCTAAAGTTAGGGAATTAACAATTCTTTTAATTACCAAATATGACATTTACAAATAAACACAAAATACAAACAAACTAAATTTTACTACTTTTAGTATCAAGCTCGTAGGTCTTCTATCCCCTCTCTCTATCGAGCCCGCTGGCATTTTAAATAGTTGTAAAGAAATCATACAGTACAATGCTACATATGGAAAGCCCATAGTAATCCCGAAAAACATAAATAAGCAAGAGCGAACGCGAATCCATGAACACTCGGTTGTAGTCCTCCTCCAGTGTCTAGTGTTGTGCGTGCTTGAGAAGTTGTCTTTTGAAAAAAAAAATTAAATGCCACCATGTGTTCGATTTTAATTCTTCGTATATATTATTGTATATAGTTACATTCCTAGGGGAAAAAAATTGGGTAAAATTTGTGACTTACACAATAGTAAGGCAAACATCATTAAATAACATATTAACAACAAACACAAAATATATCCAATTAATAAAAATAGTTAAATAAAGCTCAATAAACAAAGCTCGAGTTCTAAAAAAAAAAATTCCCAGTGGAGTCACCAGATATATCACACCTCTTCATGACTTTTTTCGGGATGTGACGGTCTTATTGTAAAAATAAAAGATAAAGAGAAAAATGTTTTTATTTTCAAACCAAAGAAAGGATATTCATAACTATTATCGTGATTTATTAGAGTACAAATACATGAGTTACACAAATATGAATTTTATAACAAAAAATGATCAAAGTCATTCATGACTATGTTCATTCTAATGTTAGAGAATTAACAACCCTATTAATTACAAAATAAGACCTTTACAAACAAAATACTAAATACAAACAAACTAAATTTTAATACTTTCAGTTTAAAACTAGAAGGTTTCCAGCCCTTTTTCCATTGAGCTTGTTGGCGTTTTAAAGATCTGTATTGAAATTCATATTGTATAATGCTATAAATGGCAAATTCATAGAGACCCTTGGTGACAAAAATAAGAAAGAGGGAAAACGAATTCATGAACACTACGATTGTTGACATCCTCTGATGGCTGGTGTTGTGTGCACCTGAGGAGCCTTCCTTTTTCTAAAAATAATATTTATTAAATGTCATCATGTGTTCGGTTACGACACTTGGTTCATATAATGTTTTTCTAAAAAAAAGAAGTCTTGTGTGTAGCTACGCTCCTTGGGAATTTTCCCCCCATAATATTAGTGACTAACACAATATTAAAACAATAAATCATTAAATAACATATTAACAACAAACACAAAATGTATTCAATTAATAAAAATAGCCAAATAATGGTCAATATACAAAGCTCGAATTCTAAAATTAAGGGTTCTCCAAACGGAGTCACCAGATTTGTCACACATCTTCTTGACCTTTTTTCGAAATGTGACGGTCTTTTTTGAAAAATAAAAGTAAAAAGAGAAACAAAATGTTTTTTTCCAAACCAAAGAAAGGTCATTCATAACTATATTCATGACTAGTTAGGGCACAAATATATTACCTTTACAACAAAAAATGACCAAGACCATTCATGACTATGTTAAGTGTAAAGTCCGGTTATTTGTAACCCTATTATTTACAAAATATGACATTTACAAACAAAATACAAACAAACTACTTTCAATAACAAACTGGAAGGTCTTTCACCCCTCTCTTCATTCAATCCGTTAGCGTTTAAAAGAGCGGTATAGAACTCCATGCAGTATAATGCTACAGATGAAAAATTCATAGAGACCGATGATGACAGAAATAAGCAACAGGAAAAATGAATACATGAACATTCAAGTTGTTGACCTCCTCCCCCGGCCAGTGTTGTCCTTGTTTGAGAAGTTGTCCTTTTTTAAAAAAAGAGAACTTATTAAATGCCACCATGTGTTCAGTTACGATCCTTGGTGCATATTAGTGTTTTTTTAAAACATAAGCGCTATGTGCGGCTACGCTTTGGAACGACCCACTTTGTCGTTTTGAGTACTAGAGTTTTTTATTTCATAAAAGACCCTTTCAATTGATTCTAAAGGGGTATTTTGGACTATTCATAGCTACAATTGTATAACTAATGGAGTAATTTTAATAATTTATTTAGTTGGTGGTTAATGAAAATATTTTATTAAAATTAGTACTGGAGCACTTTCACCATTCTTATAATCATATATATAAAATAAATTAAAGCGAGTTAGGGTTAACATTTTTGGTTGTCTTATCGCGAAGCGTGATGCGGCAGAGTCACTAACATCGAAGATCAATTATGAGTTTCTTTAGAACTTCCTGTACAAATCCTGCATTGCAATGTTTGGAAGATTCGCTATATTAAATCTTTAGCACTAATAAATTTTATATTTTTATATAATAATATGAAGTGTAGTAATATACTTTATAGGAAATTTATTTTGTGGACAGGAATTGAGGCGGGAAAACAATTATCATTATGATCAATTATGGTGCAATTGAGTTGTATGGTTGGAATGAGTATTTTGGATGCAAACATATGAACAGGTGCTGGCTGCCGCTGGTTTCATAACTAGTGGATTTAATCTTAAATATTATAAATTTGGTTATCATATTATAAATTAGGTTTTGATATATTAAGATAAGTAATTAAATATTAGGTGCATTGTATTATATGAATTCATTAGGGTTATGGTAAATGGAGAAAGTGAGACTTAATCTTAGGCTTGAAATTTAGGAACTTGATTTAAATTCGTGCTCTATGATAGTTTGGTATTTTTTGAGATCTAGGCTAGAAGAATAGCAATATGGATAGCTATTGACTCGTGTACTTACGAATTATGCATACTTGATAGATTGGGAACGCTATGAGATATTGAGGAAGGAAAGGCAATGGCGAATTAGCTTGCTCGACTTCGGTTATTCAGTTGAGGTAGGTAATGGTTTATTCTATGTGATAAATAGACTCTTAATAGTGATTGATAGTCATTGAGTGATATTGTGAATTTTTGATGTACTTGGTTGTTGTGGTTTGGATAATTCATGTGTTATTGTGATTGGTCAGTAATCCCAAGACCGCGAAATCCGTAATCTTTAACTTGTTCTATTAAAGTGGTGCCTTGAATGAAGAAGGCTTAATGAAATATTGTTAAGGAAGTGAAAAGAGATGATAAATGAATTAACTATATTGTTGGATCGGGTGCCACGAGCCGGCATGATATATATGGATTAGGTGCCACGAGCCGGCACAATATTATTGTATCGGGTGTCACGTTCCGACACGGTATTATGGAATCGGGTGTCACGTTTCGGCACGGTAACATTAAAGGAAAACACATTGAAATAACTTAATGTACTCAATCTCAAAGAACCTATTTCCCAAATGAGCGTGGTGTGGAGGCATGAGTCCTCGTGTGTGTTCTTGACATTGTGACTGGTTACAAATTATTTTAGTGTTATTGTCACTTGTTCATGTTCGGTGTTGCTTGTCACCTGCTAAGTGCTATAGTTGATTTCATATTATTACTTTATGTATATTGGTTTCTATTTTGAGTCGGTCAATGATATCTACTCAGTACATGTTGCCCTGTACTGACCTCCTACTTGTATTTTCTTTGTTTTCCTATTGTAGAGTGTACCAATTACTTTACTTTCCCGCTGCTCTAGCTAGTGTCCAGCACATCAGGTTTCAGGGTGAGCTATTAATTTTAGCTTGTGTTTGATTCCCTCGGTTATGGCAGGATGTCCTTAGTTTTCGGACATAAATTATTTTATTTATTTATTTTGGTGTCTTTGATACTCTTAGACTTAGCTAGCGTTTGACCATAGATTTCCAAATATTTTTTGTAAATATTATTTGGATGAAAATTTGGGTGAAATTTCAGCATGTGTTTGGCCATAGTATTTGGGAAACATATTTCATTTTTTTAGAAAAATATGATTTATACCCATAAATATAAAAACTATCAAAACTAACCATAAGTTTCTATTACAAATCAATTGGATCTTCGTTGCAACAAATAACAAGTAGTGTCCATGACACTAGAACAATGTGGTAGTTTGGAGTGAGTGCAACAAACATCATTCCATACATCGTGAAGTAGGCAAAGCACATGACTTTGTTACCCCGAGCCGATTGTCATTATTTTCATCAACAACCATATCATCACTTTCATATTCACTAAATATTTCATCACTACTTTGTTGTTCACGTAAAAAAATTACGTAATACAACACAAACAACTACTATAGAGGGTGTTTTTGTAAAGGATAAAAGTTTGGTATAAAATTTCAATTTAAAAAAATCCCAAATAGTGAGATTTGGCCCAAATACTAGATAAAACTAGTATTTGGGAATTTGGGATACTTGCCAAAAATATTTGCAATATAATGGCAAGTTGTATGGACAAACACTATTTGCCAAATTTCCCCCCAAATATTACTAGGGAAATCTATGGCCAAACAGGTCCTTAGTATTCTGAGATTAGATGTCCTTGATGTGATGACTATCAGATTTTGGGAAACGATAGTTAATAGACTTTAATGGATTTGTATTTCTTACATTAATAAGATTTGAACTTCCGCATTATTGTTTGAATTTTGTAAGTGGAACAATAAATATAAGTTGGGGTTGAATTCGTTGGTTTGCCCACCTAGGAGGTTAAGTGTGGGTGTCACTCATGACTCATTTTGAGTCGTGACACACTTATAGACTAATAATTATTTTGTTAAATTATTAACTAACACAATATCAAAGCAATAAACTATTAAATAGCATATAACCAACAAACACAAAATGTATCTAATTAATTAAAATATTCAAATAAAGGTTACTATACAAAGCTCAAAATTCTATTAAAAAAAGAATTTTTCCAGTGGAGTCGCCTATCACATTTGTTCTTGACCTTTTTTCGAGTTGCGAAAGTGTTTTTTTAAAAAATAAAATTAAAAGAGAAAAATATTTTTCTTTCATCAAAAGAAAGTTTATTCATAATTATTGTTGTGATTAATTAAGTTACAAATACATTAAATACAAAAATAGTACCTTTACTAGAAGGTCTAATTACAAACAAACTAAATTTAACTAATTTCAGTATCAAACTAGAAGGTCTTCCCTCTCCTATCTGTATTAAACCCCTTAGCGTTTTAAAAACCTATATAGAACTTCATACAGTATAATGCAAAAGATGGAAAATTTATAGAGACCTCCAATGACAGAAATAAGCAAGAGGGAACACGAATCCATGAACACTCTTATTGTTGGCATCCTCCTTCGGCTAATGCTCTGCATGGTTGAGAAACGGTTTTTATAAAACATAAATTTACTAAATTCCAATATCTATCAGTTATGATTCTTAGTGTGTATTAGTTTTAAAAAAAAATTGTGTGCGACTCCTAGACAAATAATTTTTTTGTAAAATTAGTGACTAACTCAATATCATAGCAATAAATAATTAAATAACATCATAAAAATAAATACAAAATGTATCCAATTAACAAAAAATACCCCAAATAAAAGTCAATATAAAAAGCTCAAATTCTAAAAAAGGGTTTACCTAGCGGAGTCGCTAGATCTGCCTCATCTTTTCTAGACCTTCCTTCCGGATGTGATAGTCTTTTTTAGAAAAATAAAAGTTAAAGAGAAAAAGATTATTTTTCAAATCAAAGAAAGACCATTCATAACTATTACCGTGATTAGTTAGAGTACAAATATGTTACTTTCAAAAATATGACATTTACAATAAAAAATGACCAAGGTCATTCATGACTATATCTAGTCTAAAGTTAGAGAATTAGCAACCAAATTTATTTAAAAAATATGATTTTTACAAACTAAATTGAACAACTTCAAGTATAAATCCGGAAGGTCTTACATCTGCTCTTTCCATTGAGCCCTTTGGTATTATAAAGAGCGGTATAAAGCTTCATACATTATAATGCTACAGATGACGAATCCAAAGAGCCCCTCGATGACAGAAATAAGTAAGAGGGAGCACGAATCCATGAACACTACGGCTATTGACCTACTCCTACGTCTAGTATTGCGTGTGCTTGAGAAACTGTCCTTTATTAGAAATAAAATTTATTAAATTCCATCATGTATTCGGTAACGATACTTGGTGCGTATTATTATCTTTTTTTTAAAAAAAAAAGAAATCTTCCGTGCGGCTACACTCCTAGGATTTTTTTAAAAATAAAATTAGTGACTAACACAATTATAAAAAAAAAAATCATTAAACAACATATTAACAACAAATACGAAATGTATCCAATTAATAAAAATAGCCAAATAAAGGTCAATCTACAAATCTCGAATTCAAAATAAAGGGTTTTCCCAACGGAGTCACTAGATTTGTCACACCACTTATTGACCTTTCTTCGGTATGTAATAGTCTTTTGATAAATAAAAGTAACAGAGCAAAATGTTTCTTTTCAAACCAAAGAAAGGTCATTCAGAACGATTTCGTGATTAGTTAGGGTACAAATGTATTATTTACAAAAATATGACATTTACAACAAACCATGACCAACACCATTCAAGACTATGTTCAATCTAAAGTTAGAGAATAAACAACCCTATTAATTACAAAATATGACCTTACATATAATATAAAATACAAACAAACTAAATATAACTACTTCCAGTATCACATTGGAAGGTCTTCCATCCTCTCTCTCTCCATTGAGCTGGTTGACTTTTTAAAAAGAGGTGTAGAAATTCATACAATATAATGCTACAAATGACAAATTCATAGAGACCTTGAATAACAGAAAAAGCAAAAGTGAACGCGAATTCATGAGCACTCCGACTTTTGAAAGAAAAAGCAAAAGTGCAATTAGTGCTGTGTGTTTGAGAAGCTGTGCTTTTTATTTAAAAATAAAATTTATTAAATGCCACCATGTGTTTGATTTCGATTCTCGGTGTATATTATTATGTGCCGCTACACTCCTAGGAAAATGGTTTTTTTTGTAAAATTAGTGACGAATACAATAACAAAGCAATAAATCATTAAATAACATATTAACAACAAACACAAAATGAATCCAATTATAAAAATAACCAAATAAAGGCCAATATACAAAGCTTGAATTCTAAATAATCGGTTTCCCCAACGGAGTCATCAGATCTATCACACCTCTTCTTGACCTATTTTCCGAATGTGACGGTCTTTTTTGAAAAATAAAAGTTAAAGAATTTTTTTTTTGTATTCAACCCAAAGAAATGTCATTCATAACTATTACCATGATTAATAAGGGTACAAATATATTATTTACAATAATATGACCTTTACAATAAAAAAAACCACCAAGGCCATTCATGACTACATTCAATCTAAAGTTAGGGAATTAGCAACCCTATTAATTATAAAATATGACCTTTACAAACAAAATTCAAAATACAAACAAACTAAATTTAACTAATTTTAATATCAAACTAGAAGGTCTTCCATCTCCTCTCTCCATTAAACCACTTAGCGTTTAAAAATCCTATATAGAACTTCATACAGTATAATACAAAAGATGGCAAATTCATAGAGACCACCCCCTTTGACAAAAATAAGCAAGAGGAAACACAAATCCATGAACACTTTGGTTGTTGACCTTCTCCGTCACCTAGTTCTGTGCATTGTTGAGAAACTTCTTTTAAATTATTTTTTTTATTAAATGCCACTATTTGTTCGGTTACGATCCTTGGTGCGTATTATTTTATTTTTTTTAAAATATGTGTGCGGCTCCCAGACAAATCATTTTTTTAAATATAAAATTAGTGACTAACTCAGTATCAAAGTAATAAATCATTACATAACATAGAAAAAAAAATAAAAAATGTATCCAATTAACAAAAATAATTGAATAAAGTCAGTATACAGAGATCGAATTCTAAAAAAAAGGTCTACCCAACGGAGTTGTCACGCCCCGATCTTACACACTGGACGTGGCCGGCACTCGAGAACCATTGCTGGCCCCAAGCGAACCATTGGCCTGGCTTACTTACTCAGCGGAAGACTTTACCCAAGATAAATACTTTTAAAGCAAGTAAATTGAACTGCTCAAAATATAACTTAGAATATATTATAATAACATTCACTACCAAAAGTGGCAACTCAAGTCTCAACTTAACTGAAAAGGAAAAGTAAAGACTCATGAACTAACATCACTAACTCTATCTATGAAGCCTCTAAACAACTGAGATGCACGTCGGGACAAGACCCACAACATCCTAATGAACTAAAATACTGAAAACAATAAAAAGGATCCTCCGGAAATCTAGGAGGCTCACCAACTTACTCTAAGTGCTCAACTGGATCAACGAGGCACTAGAT
>NW_006239130.1:685795-685951 GCF_000226075.1 Solanum tuberosum
CCAATTAAAGAGTAGGTTCCTTCCTACCCATGATGGCCACATGGTTTATGGAGACGTGAGTTATCTAAACTCAAGCTCGTCCCCATATCGGTTCTCAATACTACTCACAAAATATACTTTTAGCCCATATGTTTGTAAAAACAAAACTCTTTCTTT
>NW_006239130.1:686051-727098 GCF_000226075.1 Solanum tuberosum
TCAGTTCGAGCTATCCAGTATTTACAAAAATTCAGTTCGGGGGTTGCTCGGGGCGTGACAGGATTGGAGCCCTCTCCCTCCATTTCAGCTAGTTTAGTCTTCATTCGAGGATGAATGGTCCCAAGGGGGAGAAAATGTAACACCCCGTATCCGCAACAGACCAAAACTGTAGATTTTGAGAAGTTGCAGGGGCAACACACGGTTCCTATCCACGAACCATAGGTTAGACCACGGCCCGTGTTGGTGGTCCATAGTTCACGACTGCAACCCCTCCCAAAATCTAGCTCAGAAAATCAACTAAGTCTCGACCCACGGACAGACCTACGGTCCATAAGTCAGACCACGGTCTGTGGTCTGTGTCCGTGGATCAAGACTCTTTTACCCAGCCTTTGATATGAACTACGTCCAACCAGCACGGACCGTCGTTCGATCTACGGTCCGTAGGTGTGACCGTAGGTGGGGTCAACAGTCAGTTAGAGGAAATTGTTAATTGGGTCAACTTCAAATGGTCATAACTCTTAGCGCAAAAGGATTTATGTGTCCCATGACTTATGATATGATAGATAATTTAATCCTCTTTCCAACGGCACCGAGTTTGCTAAAATCCGACCTCCGAGTAAAAAGTTATGCTTGTTTTAGTGAAACCCTGTCAGGCAGAGTTGATCGACGACCCTAATCTACAGACCGTAGATTGAACTACGGCCCGTAGGTCCAATCCATCGGTCACTCCAACAGCAGTTAAGTCATGGGTCTTTAGGTCTTTTCCTATTTCGTTGGACTCCTAAGGTACGTCGTGTAGACCCTAAATCATGAGGTTTTAGTCTTTTTAAGCCTAGAAACATAACTAGAACTTACCTAAGTCAAATCATTCTTCATAACTTAGAAAATTAGAAGCGTAAGAAGAGAAAGAGGCGACTAACCCTAACTCCAAGAACGCAACAAGATTTCTTCAATTCCAACCCAGAAATCAAAGGATTTCTCCGTAAAATTTGTCACCAGGTATGTGGTATTTCACTAGTGGTTCCTTTCACCCATTTGGTCCCTAGATTTCAGTCAGATTTTTGATTCCATGATTATGAACAGGCCTAGGGTTTCTAGAATTTAATAGATCATCATGAATTAGTTATTTAAATGTTCCAAATTAGATTATCATGTTATTTATCAGTTTATTGCACGAATTTCAGAACCCTAGCTATGTATTTCTTTAGTTTTTGAATTACACATGCTATGTCAGATATTTCAGTATTCAGTTATACATGCCTCTATTTATGAATGCATCATTATCAGATTAATTGTTGCATTCTCAGTTTTGCATGTTCAGTTTTGAGATATCCTGTATTACAGAAATTCAGTCATAATGTGTTAATCACTTAATCTATTGGGAGTAGCATAATACCGAGTAGGACTAGGGTTCAGCGTACCCATATAGTCCCAGAACTATGAGCCACGTAGGTGTAAGTCCCTTCTGTGGGCAATAACAGTTAGTGATCACGCTAGCATGCCTCTATACCTTTGGCCGGGTGTATTAGGTCCTCTCGATAGGGCGTATACATCGAACTCCACATTTAGCTCATGTGGTCTTATGTCGGTTATTAGTAGCTCCCACAGTTCAGTCAAATTCTATTGCATTGACCATGTATCGGTATATTCAGTATTCAGTCTCAGCATGTTATAAATTGGTCATTGCATTCAGTATCTATATCATGTTCCGATTATTTCATTGCTTTATTTCTTTGGTCAGTTATATCTTATTTCAACTTTACTCTATCCTGCATGCTCAGTACCTTTCAAGTACTGACGCATACGCGCGCTACATCTTCTCGTGATATAGGTTCAGGTTCTCAGCATCCGAATCACGCTTAGATCGGTTTCCGATCTCCAGTTCATCAGAATCAATGGTGAGTCCTCATTCTCCGAGGACAATAGTCATGAGTTTCTTTTTAGTATTTTTAGTCTGACATGTTTATCTTTATCTCTTTTAGTCTTTAGTTTCAGTTTTGCTAGATCTAGTTGGGGCATGTCCCAACATTTCTAGTCAGTTTAGAGGCTTATTTCAGACATGTTAGATTCAGCTTAGTGTTGAGTTAATATCTTCTTTGTATTAAACTCATCAATTTTCATTCATCACATTTATAGGATATGGGTATTCCCCATCATTTCAGACTTACTTTATGATTTAGCTTCCGCATCAGTTTATTATCTTTAGTATGCTCATGATCATGTCAGCAGGGTTAGCTTGGGATCACTTGTGGTCCTAGGTCCCGTGTCCGCGTCTCGGGGATAGCTCGGGGTGTGACAATGCACATCCTCATACTAACATGCTCCTTCTTTACGAACAAGACAAGAGGACTCCAAGGAGAAACACTGGGACGACCAAATCCCTAACCAAGAAATTCTTGATACTGAGTCTTCAGATATCTCACCTCTGCCAGAGCCATGTGGTAAGGAGGAATAGAAAATGGGTGAGCGCCCTACTCCAAGTCAATATAAAAGTCTATATCCCTATATGGAGGCATATCAAGAACGTAGGAAACACGTTTAGATACTCGAAAACCATAGAGATAGACTCAATGGAGGAGACTCTACACTAATATCTTGAATATGGGCCAAATATGTCAAACCAACCAGCCCTTCTAGCTTGCTAGACTGGAGGAAAGATATGATGTTTAATGTCTTAGGCATGTTCACCCCTTCCACTCTAACTTTCCTTTCCCAGGATCTTTAGAGTCACTATCTTAGCATTACAATTTAATAAAAAAAAATAGGGGGACATCCAAGTCATATCCAAGATCATATCAAAGTCTAGCATATCAAATATGACTAAATCTACCCGAGTCTATAGGCCCATAAACAACACAGAACAATCACGATACACATGGGTTACTACAACCAATTCTCCAATAAATGTAGAAACATAGATAGGGGCATCAAGGGTATCACAAATCAAATCAAATTCTAGAGAAAATGTCAGTGATACATATGATAAGTAGAACCCAGGTCAAACAACACATTATCCATTCGGTCACTGAATAGAATAGTAGTTGTAATCATAACATCTGATGCCTCCTTCTATGGTCTACCCAGAAATGCATAACATTGAGCTCTATCTTCAATATGGATGTCCCCATTTCTGGGTTGCGTTGCTCCTCTCCTCGCATTACCATTACCTTGGACTCCATAGCCTCCTTGATTATCTCCTCTCCCACCCTATGTACATCTTCTACCCTGATTTTCTTTAACCATTAAAACCACTGCTAGTTTGTGGCTGAACCTGAACAATTGCTTTTCTGTGGGGGCATTTCTTCTTAAAGTTCCCAAAATCAACACAATGGAAACAATTACAGTCAAGTGAAGGCCTACTAGCTGATAAATAAGAAGCCCCTAGACCACCTGTATTAATGGGCATAGTTAACTAAACCAGGCGAGTAAAATATGCCTACTTACTTGAACCCTTGAAATACAAACCATTGTAGTTATCCACAATCTTTGACTTCTTAGCCAATGGCTTGGCCTTCCTAATCTATTGAACTCCCTCTACGTTCTTCATGAAGTCAGTCACCTCATTGAAACTCTTACCTACAGAAGTCTTCGGCACAGATAAAACTTGCAATTCAGAATTCAAACCTTTGAAGAATAACTAGATACTTTCTTATTTAGTACTCACCAGATGTGTAGCATATTGAGATAGGGCATGAAACTTCACCTCATAAGTAGACACAATCATGTTACCCTACTTAAAAGTTATAAACTCATCATTCTTCCTATCTCTCAAGGTACGAGGCACATACTTCTACAAGAACAAAGTGTGGACCTATACTCAAGTCAATAGAGGTAAGATTGATGAATGATATTCCACAAAAGCTCTCCACTATTACTTTGCCTCACACTGAGGTTGTAAAGTCACAAACTCCACTACGTGTTGCTGCGCAATACCCAACTTATGAATCCTCTTACAGCAATCCAAGATGAACTCAAACGTGTACTCACCCTCATAACCATGAAACATTGGAGGCTTAAGCTTCTAAAACTTGGTCAACATCTTATGTTTTGTACCGATCATCACAGGGCTAAGCAATGAACATAACAAAGTGTCAGCACCCAAGTTCCCATTAATCTTAGGAACTGTAGCAACGATAGTCTGAGTGACAAGGATCTGAGTAGTCTAAGCCATGTGAATGAACATTCCTCACATCCATACAGGGAAGACCTACAGTTCCAGTTTGTGTCCTCACCTCTGGTTCAACATCATCTTCAATCTTAATCTCAAACTCTTCCTCCATGGGATCCTAGGATGGGGGTAGGGTCGCTTCCCTTGGTACATTTTTGGTGTACACTCCACCTCTGATGGGTGTTTCCCTTCCTCTTCCCCTACCCATACCTTTTTCTCTGCCACATCATCTCACTATGGGCTTAGTTTCTTGCTCTACTTCTGGATCTACTACCCTTGCACCATTACATCGAGTGTCAACCTTCTATGGAAAAGAGAGTGGAAGAGTTAGATACCAATTTGGATCGACATATACCAATTGGAATCAAGTCATAGCACAAAGAAAGAAAGAAAGAAAGAAAGAAAGAGAAGTTCCTAGAGTCATGTAGCCTCTCAAATGTCTTTGTACCATTCCATAGGACTCTACCAGACTCTTTTTGGTATGACGAGATCAACAAACCTAGGGCTCTGATACCAAGTTTATCACGACCCCAATCGTGTGAGTGGCAGCTACACTAAACCACATGGTGGGAGAACCAAAGAATAACCCAAAACCAACCCAACACTATTTATTAAAAGAAGCGCGCTTATCATATAGAATAAGGAAAAAAATTTAGTCCCTAAAGAATTGAGTCCCCATAAACTCAACCTAATAGTCTAAAAATATTTAATGCGGAATAACCCTAAAAATTGAAAGTCATCACACCAAAAAACTAAGGTAGTCAAGCTGGGGATGCAACCCCGAAACTAACATAAAGCTAAAGACTAGTGTTTGTGCCTAAAAATATGGACAATAAATGCATAAGAATTCATGGCCACATGAAATATGTTACTCATCCTTGGAGTCAGAATCAGGTATTCCTCAATTAAGGTCTTGAATTAGCCACATGAAGATGCCTTATACTCAACAAGGAAAAGAGCAGATGTAATACAAGTACTCAAACCACAAAGTACTCGTAGGATCACAAAACCAATCCAAGATATGAATATAAAGAGTTCACCATAAAGTGGTAACACAGAATAATATATATAACAACAAATACCAACCATAAAACTATTAGTCACATGTCATGAAACAATAATAATACCTGAATACATGTCTCACATGATCACAATTACATATTTATGGTCCACTCATTGAACCACAATCACATACATGGTCCTCTCATAGAACCCAAACCCAAACTGTTAGTGTAACGACGTGGTAATCGAGCAATCCATAGTTAGTGTACCAGTGTGGTACTAAAGTAATCCATAGTTGGTGTACCAGTGTGGTACAAGAGCTAACCAACAAACATGCACAATTATATAGTACGATGAACATTACCACTTGAAAATCACAAGTCACAATAACAAGTTCATTGCATGATATTACCTATATGATTTAATTTCATATGTCTCCCTACCTTGCATTGCACAAATAATTCTACAAATCAATAGACATACATACATACATAAATCAGAAACATACAACCATCACCTACCTCAAATCAAGCCTCTTGGAAACTCTAAAGAACCCGAGTTTTCCACTTGCGAAGTGCCTTAGCTTGTTCTTGGTATAAAACAATTAATTAAAACAACAATCAATCACTAATGGCCTATAATTTACCCAGATTGTCAACAAATCCTAACCCCACACCAAGATATGATCATTTTCCCCAACTTAGGGCTTTTTCCACTATGGAATCACTTCAAAACCTTCCCCCAAGAGTAATAACCTAGATTTTTAAGGCTTAAGAATCATTGAACAAGGTTGGAGAGTCAAAATCTTACCTTTACCGAAGAATTTCATGGAAAAACAAGTGCAGACAACCCAAAATTTCCCCTCCCAAGTTCAAGAATACCGAGTGTAGAAAATAGGGGTTTTAGGGTTGTTTCCATATAAAATCTTGTTTCTCTCTCCTATAGCGGCGCCACTCTAGAGTACTTACCCACTAAAGTGGTGTGAGCATCGCTGTAGAGTGAAGCCTCCTGCTATTATGGATTTGATGAAATTTCAGAGCCTCAAAATTCTAGAAAATTCCATTATTCACAACACAACCTCTTCCCTTGATGTTCCTACATAGTCCATGCCAAAATCAATTTTGGGAGTTCTACTTATCTGAATTCAATTTTGAAAAGTCCTATGGACTCCTTAATGTCTGTGCTATAGTAAAATATCAACAAAACCTCAACATCACACACCATACATTCCCAGATATCCCTAGACATCACCTAACATAGATTCCATTTGAGGCTGACCTAGCAAACAAAATTTAAGTCGCTACCTGGAAGGTTTTCTGGACCAAATTCTTTCACTATTGACTTATTGATAATGACCAGGTCATTATACTCGGTTTCTTGTTCATTGTATTTTATTCCTTTATAGTTGTTCATCTTAAACTATGTAGTGTCTTTTCTTTAATTTCTTGTGTTGCACTTTCCTTATTATATACTTGCTATTTATGATGTCTTTATTGTTGAAGCTCAGTCGACCTATGCCTACTGAGTACCACTACATATATATATCCTACAGGTTATAGTACAAGTTCTCGCCATTGATTTGGGTCTCATGCGGAGCAACTTTTGGGATATGGAGAATAGGGTAAGCTCTTGACGTCTGGAGTTGTTAGTTTCCCTCTGTTTTTTACTAGGTTTTGTATTTATTTTGTATTCTGAAATAGTTCTGTATATAATTGTTTTTGTAAAGTCTTGTACTCCTATTTTGATTAAAAGCTCGAGTACTAACTGATGTCAGGTGTTTGGGTTGTTTTGTATGTATATTTTTGCTTACTTCTCCTTCTATTTTGATAATGTTTTCCATTACCCTTATGTTTTCCTCCGTGTAATAGTTTGTATAGTAATAAAATATTGAATATAAAGTGCTTAGATATATTTTAGGATTCTTTTAAATAAATACTTCTTGGTGTAGCTTAACTAAATTGTTTCTTCATATTTTTGCATCTAGAATGAAGATTTGATCTAGTGTTTTCTTCTCATCTTGATTCCAATTAATATGTATCATGCCAAAACTAGAATAAACGAAGAATTCATTCTCTTCATATATTATCATTTTCTCTTACAATATATTTGCTATGTGAAATAATTGGATTTACCTAAATATCGACATCAACTACTCACCCTTTTTTAAGAATTTCAATCGGAGAAGATATAAATGTTAAAAAGATACTTCAAATTATGAAACAAAACATTGAATTTATTAAACAAAACAACATGTAGAAGCCATTAACAGTTACCTAGACAAGCCTTAACGTATTGCAATGCCTATAAAAAGCTGATTGGATGACTAATGGTGAACAATGAAATAATTATATTTTGTTGTTTTTCAATCTATTATACATCGAGTAACTTGGATTATTTTCATTTTTAGAAGTTGGTGGAGTCAACATACACAATTGATATTAAAATTTGCACACTAGTTTAATGGGATACATTAAAAATTGAGAGAATAGAAAATACATTACATGTCAATGGAGTGTCCACCAAAACAATTGTTTCACAAAATTTTGTATAATCTAGGCATGTTTTTAACAAATTAGAGTGTGTTTAATGGCTAGCATGCTTCGAATCTTACCTAAATTATAATTTTTACGTGCATCGTGTACTTTTTACGTGCATCGTATGAGAGTTAATTATAAGGTGTTCGTTAATGAAGAGAATAAACTTGAGGGTGGAACCATTTTCGATAAATATGAATAAAGTAGAGAACATTTTCGATAGAGGAACACAATTTTAAAGTTTGTGATAAAAGGACATGAGTCATTTATCAATGAATTAGTGGTTGTCTCTTTTGTGCTATAATTTGAATACGCAACCCCTAAATATTCTATCTCAATTTATGTCAATGTTAACAAAATTCGTATTAATTATTAGAGGAATACTTTAAAACACCTGATTCTTTGGTGTAGGTATTATAGAATGAGGTATATTCATATATACTGTCAAGTTATTTAGTAATATATCAGGTTGTTCTACATTTATTTTTTAGACTGATATCTCCCTATGTAACTAGAAGTTTCTTTCATAATTGTAGAAGTTAAAGCATTATGCTTCTTTTTTATATATATATTTTGCGATTATGTAATTAGTTATTCTAGGTGATCTTGAGCTTTGATTCTCTCATCATTTCTTGTATAGAATGTGTATGAAGTTCTTTCAATATGATTTCTAGAATGACACTAAGAAGATTTAATTGCAATCTAGTAAACAAGACTTTTTGTGTAAATGTTTCAAAATTTGTACTTACTGTCCTACATTTTTCTATAAATACTTCAAAAATTGTAATTACTGCTCTAGTTTTTTTTTCTGTAAATGCTTCCAAATCTATAATTACTCTACTTTGTTTTGGTAGAATACTGATAAGAATAACTTTATTAGAGCATTGACCAGTGAAATTTTTTCACCTATAAATGAGTTAGCTTGTCAAGTTATTTTGTCAAATTGAGTTCTTCAAAACAACCCTCCCTTGACGTTACCTTTTGGTTTGTTCTTCCTCACTTCATTTTTGTAGCCTAAGCTTTTTTTATTTTCGTCTTTGTTTAAATCTCTACATAGATGAAAATGTGTATTTCATCTTTTTCATATGCTTGAATCATATTGGTTGATTTATATATTTTATTCCATTTTGTATGCTTATTTGTTTGACAAAATTAGGGTTTTTGTTTTCCTTCTTGATTCATTATAATTTAATTTGTGGCATTTCAGGTTTGATCACTACCAATGTCACTTGGTTTGGATTCTCCAACTTTTCAAATCACTATGGAGGAATTCAAGCATTTTCATAAGATTGATCGAAAACTTTATTATTTACTTGTTATTAACCTTGAGCGTAATCCTTTTGAATCAATGCATACATTGTCATTATGGATTTGGTTGGAGCGAACATGTCATTTCAAAAATTTTATAAGTAAGATCATAGCCCTACCTAATTTTTTTATTAACGAACTTGCTGATGAGGGTGCAACTTGTCTCAAATGCATTGAGGACAATCAATTTGGCCTGGTCCCAACTTATTCAAGTGAGATTCCGCTAACTCAACACCTCACTAGAAAAGACTTATCTCTCCAATTTTTTCATGAAAATCGAGACAATGCAAATAGTGAGATGAAGAAGATTCTAAATGAGGTTTGTCACAAGGCATTTCAAGATATCATGGAAAAGGCCATGATGAGTGGAAGTTCTAAACAAACCGTGATTGAAAGCAAACTAACAATGGTGCCACCTCCTTGTGAGTTATCTTTGAGTGAAAGAATGTCTCATCTAGGACTTGGAGGTGACATGATGTCTACTTGGAGGATGAAGGGAAATAACGTACCATATGAAGAACGGAGCATGTTTCTTACTTTCTCAAAGGGCTATCCTGTTGCAGAATGGGAAATAAGGGAATTCTTTACATCATATTTTGGAGACAACATTGAGTCTATTATCATGCAAGATGTGAAATCCAATGAACAAGCTCTTTATGCTCGAATCGTATTTGTTACACCTGAAATTGTAGAGTCTATTCTAAAAGATGAATCCAAAGTTAAATTTAGTATTAATGGGAAGCATGTGTGGATGCGGAAATATGTCAAAAGAAATGGCAAGTCTTCCTTCCCATAAATAATGTCTTAGAATTTGCAAAAAATCATAAGTCCTTTTTATGTATGTTAATCTTTCTAAAAATGGAGTAGAAGTAATCATATTTTAGTTTGTAGTTCATTTAGTCCCCTTGAGGACCCTTAATATTTTATGCAACAAATGTTTTTGATATAATAAGTGAATTACAAGTGTCGTTTAATTTGTGTATTTATATATTTTTATGCTCTACCTTTGGATTTCAATTTTTATGTTTGAAAAAGATTAGATAAAAAAACAAATCATGAAAATTGCATCAGGAATCGGACCAAACATCATATAATCTCTGAGCCTCTAGTATATGTTCAAAAAACACAGTTTTATTCTATAATTTGTAATAATTATTGTGTAAATGCATTTAACAAGCTAACTTGATTAAAAATTTGTGAAATCTTTTTGTGTTTGATAATTGAAAAAGGAAAGACTACAATAATGAAATATCAAAAGTAACTGAAAATAATAATTAAATTACACAACTTTAATGTCATTGGACGTATGTAAGACAATTTGTGTTATATATTTCTTCTTGATTTGGACATATTCAAAAGAAAATTGAATGACTTCGCTTAAATTTATTTTTAAGAGTCCAAGTTCAACGCCCTACTGCTATTCTAAAAATGCAAATAACATTTAATGTACTTTTCCTTTATCTTTATTTGTAGTTATAGATTTCAAAGTTATTTTTTACTTTCAAATCAATAAATATGTAATATGTGTCATTTACACACCATATATAATAGTTTGGAGAAAAACCTTTTCTTTATTGGACCATCTTTCTTTTGAAGCAAAATCAAAATCCCTTTAATTTGTTAATTATTCAAACAAGGGGTAAAACAAATAGAGATGTATTTTTTGTCAATAGTTATTTACATTGAACTAGCCCATTGAAATCTTAATTTGTTTTAAGAAAGCACAAAATTCTAACATTATTGTGTCACCCAAACAGTATATTAACCTAAAGTGACTAGTATAGTCAAAGAGGAAACACACAATGATTAAGGTTTCGTATGATAAGTGGTAATAACTAATTCAATTTTGAAAAAAATATATAATATGCTTCTAATGCCCTTAAAATATTCAATAGAATTGCCTGAAGAAAAAAAATGTTGTTACTTCTTCTAAAAAATGAATCAACAAATAAAGACAATAACCTTTGATTTGATTTATTTTAGGACTTAGATTTTCCCTTTTGAAGAAACAGAAAAAATTGGAGGTTAATATTACAGTTGCCATTTTTTCAAATTATTTATTTTATATTACTTTTAGATACTATTCCCTCTGTTTAAATTTATTTATTTGGTTTTGATTAGCCTGAAATTAATAAAGTAAATAATTTTTTTAAATTTTGTGGTCTTAAATTAAGATAAATAACATGTATTAATATGTCCTTCCATCTTGTGATCTTAAACATGTCATGTGTGAAGTTAGAATGAAGCAGATGCCAAAAGAGGAAAGAAACATTATTTTTTAAATGAACTAAAGTTAAAAGCAAGACAAATTAATTGAAATAGAAGGAGTAATAATTATGAATAGTAAGAAAATATTGTTTTCTTTATTATAAAATCCATTATAGAAAATAGTGTTAATCACACTAAGTACTATTTTATTATAATTTAATGTTTGATTCACACCCTATTTTAAGATCAAACATTTATTTCCCTTCCTTATGAAAATTACACTTACATTACATGTGGTATTGTAATGACCCTCAAGGTCATTTTTACCATTTTCTAATAATTTCGGTGTTAGGAGTATTCCTATAGCGGTCTCAAGTCATTTATGACTTAGTCTCACTGATAGTTTGGTCATTGGGTCATTTGTTTGGGTTTTGTGTGACATTTCGTATTTTGGAGATTCTAGTACTTGAATGGTTGACCTCGGTGAATACTTCAGGTCGACGACCTCACAATGCAATTTTGACGGTTCCATTAGCCCTTTCAAGTTTGGTCTAGACATTCGGTGCGGATGCTGAGGCTTCCAGGCTCATTCAGAGATACCTTATGGAATTTGTCTTAAAATAGAGTCTGGGTGTGAGGCTATATTTTGTGGAGACCACCTCAGTTTGAAGTTTTGACATCTCCGTTGAGTCCAAAATATCAAATTTTATAGGGTTGCATATCTCATTTGCATGCATGAGATTCTAAACGAATCCTAAGCACCCCGACGAGTATTTTTCAACTCTTAAAAAGTTCAGCTGATGTAGCTCTTACTGGTGAATCTTGATTTGTGCTTTGCGTTCATGGACCAGGTCCTGCGTTCGTGGAGGCTTGTCAAGATTAACCTCTCCTCTCGCATTCGTGGGGAAGAAGAATGTTACTATTTACATTCGTGAACCATGTATGTAGCCAACTCCACTTAATTGAGTGAAAGCACGTGAGACTCATCTGGCACATACTTTTGAAGCATGGAGAGATGAAACACTGATTGCACAACTATAACACCTCAGACTTCGAAGAAGGAAAAAAGGCCATAAAGGGCTACTGGTTCAATTCCACGAGACAAGTCTATGGTTTGTACAAAGTTCTATGGGTCGTAGATCAGCCTAGTAGGAAGTGGAAAAAAATATTTTGGAAAACAAGCCCAGTAATCCATTCTACGATTGACCAGGACAGTTTATCGAATGGACTACAAACCGTAGGAAGGTTTGTAGAAAGGTCTCAGACTTCATGAAATTTTAAGTTGAAAGTTGAGGTGTACGGATGGGGTCTACAGACCGCATGAAGTTTTCATAAATGGGGTTCAAAACGAATACTGAGCACCCCATAAGAGTATTTTTCAACTCTAAAAAAAGTTAAGCTGATGTAGCTCTTACTGGTGAATCTTAATTTGTGCTTTCCATTCATGGACCATGTCCTGCATTAGTGGAGGCTTGTCAAGGTTAACCCCACCTCCCGCATTCATGGGGAAGAAGTATGTTACTATTTACTTTCGCGAACCACGTATATACCCAACTCCACTTAATTGAGTGAAAGCACGTGAGACTCATCTGGCACATACTTCCGAAGCATGGATACATGAGACATTGTTTGCACAATTGTAACACCTAAGAATTCATAAAAGGAAAGAAGGCCATAAAGGTCTTCTGGTTCAATTCGATGAGACAAGCCTATGGTTCGTAGGAAGTTCTATGGGTCGTAGACCAGTCTCGTAGGAAGTGGAAAAAATATTTTTGAAAACAAGCCCAGTAACCCGTTCTACGATTGACCAGGATGGTTCGTCGAATGGACTATAGACCGTAGGAAGGTTCCATAGAAAGGTCCCAGACTTGTGAAATTTTGAGCTAAAAGTTGAGGTGTACAGATGGGGTCTACAGACCACATGAAGTTTGATGGTCCGTAGAACGATTTGTAGGATTTAACCTTAATTTCAGGCCCATTCACTCAACCTACAGTTCACGAGTAAAGTCCATAGGAATTTATACTGTCCATAGGTCGCAACCGTAGGTCTGACTGATAGTTATTTTAAAGGGTGTTTTGGTCTTTTTCTATGCACCAAATTTCTATATCATTTTTTCCTATATATAAGCCCCTATAACTATTTTAGTGCTAACTTACCCATTTCCAAATCAATCTCCCAAGAATCCCCAAATCATCTCAAGCTTTTCTCTCAAGGAGTAAGGAAGAAGAAGCTAGGGTTACAAGTTTAAGACTCATTTTCACTATTGATTCTAGGCATTCATCCTCAAGTTATGCAGGGATTCATCAATGGGTTCCATTAACCCATTGCGCCCCAAGGTTTCCCAATCTCCAAGTCAAATTTCAATCCAATTGATTATGTTTTCATTGAATTCCTCATGGGTTCTATTTGTATGGAGTTAATTATTTAATTGTGATTATAATATGATGATTTAAACTCAATTACACACATATTTTCACTTCAACTCCATATGAACCCATGCATTGATCATGATCTTTACTATGAACCCTAATTTACATGAATATATGAATAAGCTATGAAGCTATGAATGATTTTTTCATCAATTTATGCATGATTTATGAAAGGAAAGGTTTTATGATCTAGGTTTCTATAAGATTGACATAAATGAAGTTGTGAAAGGTTTTCTCACATTAAGGGATCATGGTTTGGTGAAAGGTTTTCTCGTGCATGCATGATTCACGTTTTAAGGTGCTATTGTATGATATTATTAGCTTGGATTAACAACTAAATTATTCTTTTCCATGGATGATGATATTTTCATGTTTATGACTATTCTATTGAGATTTTTACTTAGCACCGAGAGGATATTAAGATGGAGGCTCTCCCGTTAGTAGAGGTCGGGTCCTTAGTAGAAATCTCTTTATCACTAATTTTGTACCCCTGTATATTGTCTTAATTGACTTAGCTAGTGGATCCTCCTATGATAAAAGTTAAGGTCATTTCCTTATCAAGTAAGGACATCTCTTTTCAGTATGGGAGCAAGACACTGTGTTCCATGTGATAGCTCACATGGTTTGTGTCTGTTTATAGTAAATATCCCACAAAATAAATTAAGTTACTTCAAAGTGTTTATTGAATATTTCCTTATGAATTCTAGATGCATTGACCATGTTCAAGTTTATGATATTTCTTAAGAAGGGCTTCTCTATATTTAGCTTGGTCATGCATTTCATGTTTTCGATTATATCCTATTATGATAATATTCCATATTTTATTGCATTTCCCTCATACTTAGTACATTCCATATACCATGTACTAGTGCATATTTGTGCCTACACTATTTTCGTAATGTAGGGCTTGACGACTCCTCTCCCTCCATTCGTTGCTAGTGAGCACATAGATATTCAAAGACTTGGTGAGTCCTCATACTTTGAGGATGATGTCACCTTTATTGATTTCTTATTTTATTTACTTTTGGATGTTGTACGTGGTGTATGGGTTACATCACTACCACTGCATTGATGTTGTATAAAGGATTGTCAAGACTATGTTAGACTTTCGCTATAAATGTCAAACTTTTTTCTTAATATGAAACTCTCTACTTTTGTCTATTATTTTATGTTAAATGTATGTCAAGTGGCTTGTGTAAGGTCTCTTGGAGTCTTATACACCATGTCATATCTAGGGTTTAATTTGGGGTCATCACAAACATGGTATTCAGAGCACAAAGTTTTAGAAAAAGGTCATAGGATGTCTGACAACCGCATTAAGTATAGTCTTGCTCATGAATGTGAAGCGCCTCACATTTTTTAATAGGAGGCTACAAAACCTTTAGGAAAATTCACTTCTTTCATTATTTTAAAGTCATGCCATAAAGTCTTTCTCTATAAAGATCCTTCTCCGAAATCATGTTCGATCCGTTTTAGGATATAGCCCCATGAAGAGCTCATGTGAGAAGGAATAAGGGTAATGACAATGTTGAGCTCAAGGTTCCTCAAGTTTCGATTGATCCCTTGACCGAGAAAGTTACTCATGCTGAATTCCGAGCCACTTTCCAAGTGTTGTCTCAAGCCATGACGACCTAATACAATAGAGAGACTAATTCTCCCATAAACCCAAATGTGAATACGATGGTGGCAACGATAAAAGACTTCACTAAGATGAATCCTTCAAAATTCCATGGTTCTAAGGTTTATGAGGATCGCCTATAGTTCATTGGTGAGGTTTATAAAATAGTAGGTATTATGGGATTTTCTATGGTAGAGTAAACGGGAGTTGGCCACTTATGAACTGAAGGGTGTTTCTTAAGTATGGTTTGAACAATGAAAGAGTGAGATGGCGGTTTGATGCAGGTCCTATTGATTGGGAGAAATTTAAGGAAGTTTTTTCTGATAGTTTCTTTCCTCTTGAAATGAGAAAAGAGAAAGTTCTTGAGTTCATTAACCTCTGTCAAGGCAATATGAGTGTAAAAAATTATTCTTTAAATTTCATTCAATTGACTGACTATGCTCCGACTATGGTTGCCGACTCTAGGGTAATGATGAGTAAGTTCGTGTTGGGTGTTTCTGACTTGGTTGCAAAGAATGTTGTACCACCATGTTGATCAAGGAAATGGATATTTCTCACTTAATGATATATTCCCAACAAATTGAAGAGGAGAAGCTCAAGGAAAGGGCAAAAGATTTAAAGAGGGCAAGAACTGGTGATAGTGACTTTTCTCATTCTAAGCTCGGAGGACAAGGATGTCCTTAATTCTGGAAAAAGTTTTCTTGTGAAGGTTCCTATAATGATTTGGCTCCTAAGTTCAACAAATATAGGTTGTCTAACCCTAAGCCTCAAGGAGGAAATGGTTGTAATGGATCTTCTACCCCCGCTTACACTAGGTGTGGTAAGAAACATAATAGCAAGTGTTTAGCCGGTATAGATGGTTGCTTTAAATGTGGAAAGAGTGGTCACAAGATGAGAGATTGCATATTGCTTGCTACTACGATAAGGAATGGTGGGCAAGGTGAATCTATTGGTAAGGGTTCAGGTGCGTCGAAGAAAATTAGATTATATGCTCTTCAGACTTGACATAACTGTGAGGGTTCTCCGTATGTGGTGACCAGTATATTAAAAGTATTTGATCTTGATGTTTATGTTTTATTTGATTCGGGTGCTACCTTATCACTTGTTACTCTTTATGTGGCCATGAGATTTGATGTTGGTCCCAAAGTTCTTTCTAATCCCTTTCATGTCTCTACTCCCATGGGTCATGCTTTTGTGGCTAAGAGAGTATATAAAAAATTTCCTACTTTTCGTTTCTCATAGAGTCACTCATGTTTATCTTGTAGAGTATGACATGTTAGATTTTGATGTTATTCTTGGAATGGATTGGCTTCATGAACTTTATGCTTCCATACATTGTAGGACCCGACTGGTCACATTCAAGGTTTCGAACAAACCTATCACGTCATAGGAAGGGGGAAATTACATTCTGAAGGGTAATTTTATATTTTTCCTAAATCTAGGAAAATAATTTCTAGGGGTTGCATTTATCATCTTCGTTGGGATAGGGATATAGATTTCGGAACCCCTACTCTTGAATCAGTTTCGATTGTAAATGAGTTTCCGGAAGTGCTTCTTGATGATCTTCTCAGTACTCCTCCTAAAAAGGGAAATAGACTTCGGTATTGACCTTCTCCCAAATATACAACCTATCTCTATTACTTATTATTGCATGGCCCTGGCAGAACTAAAGGAGTTAAAGGACCAATTTAAATATTTGTTGGATGAGGATTTTATTAGACCAAGTATCTCTTCATGGGGTGCTCTGATATGTTTGTTTGAAAGAAGGATGATTCTCCTTGAATGTGTATTGATTATCAACAATTGAACAAGGTTACCATTAAGAATAAGTATCCTACTCCAAGGATAGATGATTTGTTTGATCAACTCCAAAGAGCAAGTTACTTCTCTGAGATTGACCTACGGTCGGATTATCACCAATTGAGGGTGAAGGATAATGACATTCCAAAGATGCCTTTTCAAACTCAATATGGTCATTATGAGTTTTTGGGGAAGTTGTTTGGTTTGACTATTGCATCGGTGGCGTTCATGAATTTGATGAATAGGGTGTTTAACCAATATCTTGACATGTTTGTGATTTTATTTATTGATGATATCTTGATATACCCACAGAGTGAGGATCAGCATGTTGAGCATTTAAAGATTGTGTTGCAAATTCTTGAAAACCGTGAATTGTATGCTAAGTTTAGCAAATGTGAGTTTTGGTTGAGGTTCGTTGCTTTTCTTGGCCATATTATCTCCGGTGAAGGTATTCAAGTTGATCCTAATGAAACCAAGGTGGTTAAGAATTGGCCTAGACCTTTGTCCTCTCCAGATATACGAAGTTTCTTGGGTTTGACTGGTTACTATAGAAGGTTCATTGAAGGATTTTCCTCTATTTCTTCACCTTTGACAATGCTGACTCAAAAGAAGGTAAAATTTCTATGATCGCAAGCTTGTGAGAAGAGTTTCTAAGAGTTTAAGGATAAACTCACTTTGGCCCCTATTTTTACTTTACTGGAAGGATCATATGGTTTTGTGGTTTATTGTGATGCTTCACAGATTGGTCTTAGTTGTGTCTTGATGCAACATGGGAAAAATATTGTTTATGCTTCACAACAATTAAAATTACATGAAAAGAATTTTCTGACTCATGACTTGGAGTTAGCGGAAGTGGTGTTTGCTCTAAAGATTTGGAGACATTAATTGTATGGTGTTCATGTAGATATGCTCACCGACCACAAGAGTTTGAAGTATGTGTTCACTCAAAAGGATTTGAATCTTTGCCAAAAGAGATGGCTTGAGTTGTTAAAGGATTACAACAAGCGTGCCTTATATCATCCTAGAAGGGCGAATGTGGTGGCAAATGCTCTGTGTCGGTTATCAATGGGTAGTGTTACTCATGTTGAGAAAGATAAGAAGGATTTAGTTTGGAATGTTCATAGATTGGCCCGATTGGGTGTTCGTTTGGTTGATCCTAATGAAGGTGTTGTTGTTATTCATAACGGTTCAAAATCATCCTTTGTATCAGATGTGAAGGCTATGCAAGATCTTGACCAGGTACTACTTACTTGAAGAAGTCAGTTTCCAAAAAAAACCATTGAGGATTTTTCCCAAGGGGGAGATGGTGTCATGTGATACCAAGGTCGTTATGTGTTCTGAAATGTTGATGGGTTGAGAAATCATATTTTGATAGAAGCTCATAGTTATTGGTATTGTATTCATCCGGGATCCACCAAGATGTACCAAGATTTGCAGGAAGTCTACTCATGGAGTAGGATGAAGAAGAATATGGCGGGAATTTTTGAATAAATGTCCAAATTGTCAACAAATGAAAGTTGAGTATCTGAAATCAGGTGGTTTGGCTCAAAACATTATTATTTCAAGGCATAATATTGAGAATGCTCTACGTGAAAGTGGGATGATTTGAATATGGATTTCATTACGCGTTTACCCCGCACATGTCGACCGTTTGACTCAATTTGGGTCATAATGGACCGAATGACAAAGTCAGCTTAGTTTTTTCCTATTAAGACTTCATTCTCATTAGAGGAATATGGCAATATTTACATTAGAGAAATGGTAAGGTTGCATGGAGTGCCTTTGTCCATTATCTCCGATTGAGGTACTCAATTTACATCTCAGTTTTGGAAGTCATTTCAAAAAGGTCTTGGTACTCAAGTGAAACTTAGCACAACTTTTCATTCTCAAACTGATGGGCAAGCCAAGCGTACCATTCAAACCTTAGTGGATATGCTAAGAGCTTGTATAATTGGCTTCAAGGGAAACTGGGATGATCATTTGCCTTTAATAAAGTTTGCTTATAATAATAGTTATCATTCTAGCATTGGGATGGCACCATTTGAGACTCTCTATTAGAGGAGGTGTAGGTCTTGGTTTGAAGTTGTTGAGGTTGCTTCGACAGGGCCCAAGTTTGTGCATGAGGCTATGGAAAAGGTTCAAATTATTCCTGAGAGGTTGAAAAAGGCTCAAAGTCGACAAAAGTCTTATTCTGATGTTAGAAGAAGAGAACTAGAATTTGATATTGATGATTGGGTCTACGTCAAAATTTTACCCATGAAGGGAGTAAATGAGATTTTGAAAGAAGGGGAAACTTAGTCCCCAATATGTGGGCCAATATAAAATTTTGAGGCATATTAGCAAAGTTGCTTATGAACTTGACTTGCATAATGATTTTGCATTAGTACATCCAGTATTCCATGTCTCTTTGTTGAAGGAATGTGTTGGAGATCCGACGTCCATTGTACCTTCGATAGGTTTGGGAGTTAAAGAGAATCTTTCTTAAGAAAAGGTTCCGATTGAGAATTTGGACCGGCAAATCCGGAAGTTGAGAAATAAGGAAGTTGCTTATGTGAAGTTTCTTTGGAGGAATCAATTAGTTGAGGGTGCTACGTGGAGGCCGAAGCCGATATGATGTCCTACTATCCTCATCTCTTTCCCTCTACTCCTACTCTAGCTTGAGGTATTAGTCCCTCATGGTTCATACTTTTGGATTCATGCATTTTAGTCATTTTCATGTTTCCATATGCATGCATGTTCAAGAAAACTTGATTTTGATGTTATAATCTAGCTTGGAGTGATTCTCCATGTTTATGTGCATTTTGATGAAAATTGCATTCATGTTGGGTTTTTACTTTCTCTCCTACTCTATTCATGCTAGCTTGAGTCCCGTTCAAGGACGAATGTTCCCAAGGGGGAGATACTGTAACACCTCAGAATTTGGAAAAGGAAAGAAAGCCAAAGAGGGCTACTGGTTCGATTCCACAAGACTAGTCTACGGTTCATAGGAAGTTGTATGGGTCATAGACCAATCTCGTAGGAAGTTGGAAAATATTTTTGGAAAGTAAGCCCAGTAACCCATTATACGATTAACTATGACAGTCCGTCGAATGGACTAAAAACCATAGAAAGGTTTCGTAAAAAGGTCCCAAAATTAGTGAGATTTTGATTTTAAAAGTTGAGGTTTGTGAATCGGGTCTAGGGACAGTAGGAAGTTTGACTATCCGTAGAAACAATTTGTAGGATTTGCCCTTTATTTCAGGCCCAAATAGCTCGACCTAAATAGACTAATACGGTCTGTAGGTCGCAACTAAGGGTGTACAAAACTGAACCAAAAACCGAACCACACCGCAAATCGAGTCAAACTGGAAAAAAACCCGACTAATGGTTTGGTTTGACTTGGTTTGGTATTGAAAAAAAAATCCGACTATATTTGGGTTGGTTTGGTTTTAACAAAAAAAGAAACAATCCGAGACCAAACCAATCCGAATTATACATATAATTTTAAAATTTTATTTTATACATAAAAATATTTACTTTGATATAATTTTTAAATATTCATTATCCTTTTTCATAGTTTTCATCTTTTAATATATTATTCTGAATGGTCCAATAAATATTATAGTGCACAAATGTTGGTAATTATAATAAAGCTTAAACCAAAATCAAATTAATACTAATGCAAAAATAAAATCAATTCAACACTAAGAATGACAATAATATTAAAATATTTGTTCTTTAGTTTTACATTGGTTTTAGACAATTAAAATACATAATCTAATTTGAATTTCCTTTAATATTTAGTCATGTAACTAAATTGAACTTATTTTAGCATGATTTAGTACTTTTAAATTATGATCATTTTCATTATGACTTGTTAATTTGCAATATTTGTTTTACACGATTTCATTATTATTATTTTTATTGGATATTTTAGTGTCATTAATCATATCATATTTTGTGTTATTTTTTTTAAGAAACACCTTAGATAGTTGTATTTTGATAGGACTAAAAATATATTTGAAGTACAAGTAAATTATATGCTTGTATGAATACTTTATCGGAAAAACCCGAAACAATCCAAAAAACCCCGAGGTTGAAAAATTTGACACAAATGGTTTGGTTTGATATTTGAAAAACTCGAACCAACCCGACCATGTATACCCTAGTCGCAACTATAGGGCTTACCGACAGTTATTTTAAAGGGTGTTATAGTGTTTTCCTATATACCAAATTCCTATACTACATCATTTTTCCTATAAATAAGCCCATATATCTGATTTTAATCATAATCTACCCATTTCCAAATCATTCTCAGAAAAATCCCCAAATCCTCTCAAGCTTTTCTCTCAAGGAGAAAGGAAGAAGAAGCTAGGGTTTCAAGTTCAAGCCTACTTTTCACCATTGATTCTAAAATTTGATCCTCTCCAAATGATTAAGTTTTTATTAAATTCCTCATGGTTTCTATTTGTATGGATTTAATTCTTTTATTTTGATCATTATATGATGCTTTAAACTCAACCACATGTTTTCCATTCATTCGATATGAACCCATGCATCGATCATGATTTTGACTATGAACCCTAATTTACATGAATTTATGAAGAAGATATGAATGATATTTTCATGAAATTATGCATGATTTATGAAAGGAAAGGTTTATGATCCAGGTTGCGATAAGATTGGCATCAATGAAGTTGTGAAAGTTTTTCTCCTAAGGTGAATTTTTTTTCTCACTCATGAATGATTCATTTAAGGAGATATTCTATGATATTTTTATCTTGGATTAGTATCTAAACTGTGCTTTTCCATGCATGATGATATGTTCAAGTTAATGACTATTCCGTTGGAATTTTTACTTAGCACCGAGAGGATATTGAGATAGAGGCTCTCCCGTTAGTAGAGGTCGGGTCTCTAGTAGCAATCTTCTTTTCCCTAACTACATTCCCCTGTAGGTTGTCTTAAGTCACAGAGCTAGTGGATCCACCTAGGCTAAAAGTTAAGGTCCTCTACTTGGCAAGTAAGGACATCTATTTTCTGTGTGGGAGCAATACACCAGACTCCATATTATAGCTCATATGGTCTAAATCAGTTAATAGTAAATATCCCACAAAATGAACTATGTTACTTTAAAGTGTTTTATAAAGCTTTCCTTATGATTTCTAGATACATTGACCATGTTCAAGTTTATGATGTTTCTTCAAAATGGCTTTTCTATGTTTAGCTTGGTCATGCATTTCATGTTTTCAATTATGTCCTCTTATGATCATGTTTCATGTGTTCATTGCATTTTGTATTTAGTACATTGCATGTGCTAATGTGTATTTCTGCCTACATTGTTTCATTAATGTAGGGCTTGATGACTTCTCTCCCTCCGTTCTTAGTTTGTAAGCACATGGAGTTTCGAAGACTTGGTGAGTCCTGATACTCCAAGAACGATGTCTCCTTTATTGCTTTCATATGTCATTTACTTTTGGATGTTGTACTGTGTGTACGGTTTACGTTCTGAACCCTTCATTGATGTTGGACAAAGGCTTGTCAAGACTATGTTAGACTTCCACTATAAATGTCAAACACTTTTCTTAATATGAAACTCTCTAACTTTGTCTATTATTTTGTGTTGAATGTATGTCAAGTGGCTTGTGTAGGGCCTCTCGTGGTCTTATACGTCACGTCACGTATAAGGTGTACTTTGGGTCATGACAATAACTCACAAGCTAGGTGACAAGGCAAACATATGGTCCACCTCTCAAACTCACCCCGAAATCTCAAAAGGACCAATTAATCAAGGGCTAAGCTTGCCCTTCTTTTTTAACAACATCACACCCTTCATGGGTAAACTCTGAGCCAAACATGATCACAGTCCATAAACTATAAGAATCGAGCCCTTCTAAATGTATAACTTTTCTATCCTCTCTGAGCCATCAATAGTCTACCATAAATCCTACGAACCTGCTCCACGACATCACTAAGCAAGTATGTATCTAATCAGTGCATCTCAACTGATCAAATCAATCAATTTGAGATCTACAACGCCTCAAATGGGGTCATCTGAATTCTTGAATGATAATTGTTGTTGTAGGAAAACTTTTTTTAAGGGAAAGTATTGATCCGAACGAGCACCAAAGTCAATCACACATGCTCGGAGGATGTCTTCCAACACTTGAATTATGTGCCCAGACTGCCTATTTGTCTAAGACTGAAAGTTGTACTCATATCTAACGAGTACCCAAATCGTGATGTAGGGCCCTCAAGAAGTGAGAAGAGAATATTGAACCCTGATCAATGATAATAGAAAAGGTTACCCCGTGTAGTCGAACTATCTAAATGATATATACTCAAGTTAACTTTTCCGCTATGTACTTCGATGAAATAAATGTATTTGGTCAACCTATCAACAACCACCAAAATAGAATCATAACCACCCTTGGTGGTAGGAAAGCTCATAATGAAGTCCATTGTAATACATTAATCCCATTTCCAAGTAGGCATGGGAATTCTCGGTGACACCTCTCCAGGCTACTAATGCTCACACTTGACGTGTTTCCACGTCAAACATAGACACAAACTGGGAAATATCCCTCTTCATGCCACACCACTAGTAATGTTGTCTCATATCATGATACATCTTGGCCTCTTTGGTATGGATAAAATATCAAGAATAGTGAGCCTCCCCGGGATCAATATAACCAACTCGTCCACCTTGGGAACACAAATCCTACCTCCGATCCTCAACACTATATCGGCCTAAAGAACAGACTCCTTGGTTTCACCCTTCAATAACCTGTCTCAAATAAGGCATAATTTCTCATCATCAAACTGGCGTTCATGGATCTGCTCAACTAAGGAAGACCGGGCCTCAATAAAAGTGAACATATCACCACTCTCCACTAAAATTTGCAACCGGAAAAGACTAATGGCTAGTCTCTAAACAGCTCTAACAAACTGTATCTCATCAATACTGAGCGCATAAATATTCCCCATACTAAGAGTCTTACTACTCAAAGCATCTGCTATAGCATTGTCCTTCCCTAGATGATATAGAATAGTTATGTCTTGGTCCTTCAGCAACTCAAGCCATCTATGCTACCTTAAGCTCAAGTCCCTCTGAGTGAAGATGTAATGAAAACTCTGATGATCGTTGAAGATCTTAGAATTCACCCTGTACAAGTAATGATGCTATAACTTAAGCATAAATACCATGGATGCCAACTACAAATCATGAGTAGGGTAGTTCTTTCTCATAGGTCTTAAACTGCCTAGAAGCATACAATCATCTTCCCCTTCTGCATTAATACACCACCCAAAACGACTCTTGAAGCATCACAATAAACTGTAAAGTCCACACCCTTCTCGGGTAGAGTCTACACTGAAGCCAAAGTTAATAATGTTCAAATTTTGAAAGTTAATGGAGCTTAAATAGTAGAGAAACTCTGAACAAACCGTTGGTAATTGCCTGTTAATCCTACAAAAGTTTGAATCTCGGTAGGAGAAGTAGGTTGCGTGCAACCTCTAACTGCCTCAATCTTGGCCAGATCTTCTCTAATACGCTCATTGGATCTACAAAATTAAGTCAAAACTCATACTTTGAGAAATTGGCATACAACCTATATTTCTTCAACCTCCGAAGTACATTCCTCAAGTGTCGAACCTAGTCCTCCATTGTCCTGGAGTACACCAAAATATCATAGATGAAGACAATCAACAAAAGAATCTAGGTATTGTCAAACCACCCTATTCATAAACTCGATGACCGATGCAGGGGCGTTAGTCAACCCAAAGTACATTACTAGAAACTCATAATGGCCTTACCAAGTTCGAAAGGTTATCTTAGGGACATCTGATTCCCTAATATTTCACTAATGGTACCCAAACCTCAAATCATCTTAGAGAACATGCTCCCTAAAGTTGATTAAATTAGTCATTAATACACGAAAAAGGATATTTGTTTTTCACTAATACCTTGTTCAACTGCCTTTAGTTAACACACATCTGCATGGTCCCATCCTTCTTATTCACAAACAACACTAGGCACCCCAAGGTGATACATTAGGGAGAATAAACCCCTTACTCATCAAATCTTGTAACTGATCCTTCAACTTCTTCAACTCTGCTGGAGACATATGGTAGGGAGGAATAGAAATGGGCTTAGTGCCTTGCTCCAAATCAATAGCAAAGTCAATATCCCTATTAGGAGAAACACCTAGAAAATCAGAAGGTAACACATCTTGAAACTCTTGAACCACGGGAAAGGAATCCATGGATGGTGGCTCAACACTAATTTCCTAGATGAAGTCTAATTAGAAAAATACCCTTTCTCCACAAATATCTAAGACGACGAAGGATATAACCTCTCTACGGTAAAAACCATTAGCACCCTTCTACTCAACCCTCGGAAAAGCTAGAATCGCTAAGGTCACAGTTGTAGCATTACAATTAAGAAAATCATGATAAAGATAAAGACAATCCATACCTAAGTTAACACTACTGTTTACCATCCACAGAATTATCAAGTCTACCCAAGTGTCATACCCTGCCAGAGAAACAATATGGGATCGATACACTCAATCCACCAGTAAGTTATCACCCATAAATATTGAAACACGAATAGGTACATGCATGCTATCGCACATCATATCAAACCCAACAACAAATTAGGCAGACACATAAAAGAACATAGACCCCATGTCAAACAATACAATTGCAGATCGATTGCATATTAGGACAATACATGTAATAACTGCATCAAACGCCTCAACTTTGGGTCTTCTCAAGAAAGCATAAAAGTGGCCCCCTCTTCCACCTCCAGCTTGGGTAGTACCTCTATCCCACTCTGGAAAGCTACAGTACTACTATCAGAATCCCAACCGCCTCTACCTGACTAAGTTCTACCTCAGCTTGTAGCCTATGGTGCCACTGGTCTAGTTTGAACTAAAGAATTGGACTGGGTACTCCCCAACCCCTCTGTAAAGGACAATGTCACATTATGTGATTAAAATCTCTACAACTAAATAAAAAGCTCTAAGTTATGGAAGGTTGTGATGATCCTGAAGAATCATTATAACTACATTGCCCCATTGGTCATTGTTGTGAACCATACAAGCACTAACATGCACTATAAGAACCACAAGGTATTTGGCCACCCTTGGATGTCAGAATACATGCATGAATTGGACCCCGACGTTAGAAAGAACCACTACCTCTATAGGATCTCTTGTATCTAGATGAGGCACTTAAAAATTAACCTGATATACAGGCCCTTTTAGGGTCCCCATACACTTTTCTCTCTATCAATTCTACCTCCTTGGTGGCCATCACAATGGACTGGAACGAAGCCCCATCTCGAGATGCCTTGAATACAACTGATTTGATAGAGAAATTTTGCCCCCTTACAAATCTACTAATCATCTCTGTCTCATCCTGAATAATGGCCATAGCATTCCGAGACAACCGGAAAAAACGAGCCTCATACTCTGTAGCTAATAAGTTGTCCTGCCTCAAACTCTCGAACCTCAAGAGGCTTTCTCTTTCATGCTCCAACGGGTAAAGTGGTCATGAAAGACAGTGGTAAATATCTCCCAAGTCACTAAAAGAGATCCAACTGGCAAAGACCCTAAATAAACTCCACCACTCTCTCGCTAGCCCACGAACTAGAGTGTAACATACCGAACCCCGTGTGAAACAACAAACCCAACAGTCTCTAGCAACTCTCGGCATGTGGTCAGAAACTCATGAGAATCATCACTCTTCCCACCTAAAATTATGGTGGGTCCATCTTCTAGAATTTGTCATACCTACGTAGCTTATCCTCGATCATAAAAACCAAAAACTGCACCTTGACCCCTAACTACTGGTGCAAGATTATGTCAAACAACAAGACAAACTAATGGATGCCCCACCACTACCTAAATAAATAGAGCTTGTTGTTGCTTTGGGTCTGAGCCTCCATTCTAGTTTAAGAGCCCTATGGTATGTCGGTCGTACTACCACCTTAAGTTAAGCTCTCAAGCACTTTCAACACCCTTAATAAGGTATCCTAAAGCAAAGGTATGGTTGCATTCTCCGAAGGAAACTTGTCATATCTAACATTAATCTAAGGCTCTAGAGAGACCTTTCGAGCATGGCCCCATATTGGTGCCGCTCCACAAGCACAACCTCTAGCTCGGGCTTTACCCCTACCCCTAGTTGGGGCCTTAACAACTGCCTTGGGGAGTGTCCTTTTACTACCACTAGTAATAGTAGCTCTAGTCTTTGCCATCTGTCAAAGAATATGTGACACTTAGTACTAACGAACATAACCACGCACGATAAGAAAGAATGAACAAAAGGAAGTTTCATAAAAGTCTGCATAGCCTATCGAAGATAAGTACAAACATTTCCATATTGGTCCTCGAGACTCTAATTAGACTCAAATTGTATACATGTAAGACAAAAGAATCTAGGGCTCTGATACCAATTGTCATGACCCAAAAATAGTTATGATGACACTCGTCTTATCACACCAAGACAAGTAAGCCTAAAACCCAAATATTATGATAAAATGTGGTAGTAAAATAAAAATGGAAGTTTAACAACAAATAAAAATGTAAATAACAAAGTCAACTTAATTAAGCCCTCAAAACCTGGTGGTCACATGCACAAGCCTCTAATGTATTACAATAGATTTGAAAGAAAACACAAGTCTCAAAAATGTTATCTCTAAAGTAGAACAAGATCATAAATATGAGAAAAAAGGTTCACTGGGATGACATTCAACTACCTCACAAATCTCCATAGGGAGTCTCGGACAAGAAGAGAATAGAGAGTAGCACAAACATCCGGGCTCGTAACCTACACAAATGTAGAAGCAAGGGGTGTGTACCAAACAACACGGTACTCGACAAGTAAACTTCTAAACACAAAGTCAAGTAATATAGAATACAGATATTCCTACCACTCCAACCAAACCTCCACAACTACAACCAGTACAAAAGATTTTACATAGCACACAACTCAACAACACCACTCCAATAATTATAGATCCTCAACAAGTGTAATATTCATCATTCACAAGTT
Source organism: Solanum tuberosum (assembly GCF_000226075.1). NCBI lineage: Eukaryota > Viridiplantae > Streptophyta > Magnoliopsida > Solanales > Solanaceae > Solanum > Solanum tuberosum. The sequence goes on from NW_006239130.1 coordinate 714,154, forward strand.
CCACATAAAGGCCCTAACAAGTTCACAATGATAAAGATATACAATACAAAGAAATGCAATGCAAAGTATGGTGATGCATATCTAACCTTATGATAGACATATTCTATCTCTCAGTCCAGGACCATAGAGGACTTTTCAATCCATGCATCCATAGCGGTGTAGACATGACCCTCAAAACAATATATCCATTATGGAATATGACACAACCCTTGAATCAATATATTTGTCATGGTGTACGACACGACCCTCGAATCAATATAAACATCTTAGTGTGCAACATGTCCCTTGAAATGGTATATTTTTTATTCCTTGTTATTCCTCAATTCACATAATACTTGTCACAAACATGTCTCAGAACAAATGCAAATAGGCATGTTCATACAAATAATATGGAGATGACCATTTCCATATCAATGCACTATTCACAACAACCCAATTGCGATACAACATCAACAATTAATCAATAAGCCTTTAAAATTATTCTCAACATGTTACAAATCATAAATTAATAAAGTTGCCTTTCCTCACCCATTTTTCATCATTAGTATCATCCAAAATGAACAAGTCAACCCATCACCAACTCCTATTACTCCCCAATACATACAACAACGAAATACGAGATTTTATACACTTAGCAAGGGTTAAGAAATCCACATGCCTCAAATAAGAAAATAGTCAATGACATATATAAAAATATACAAAATTCATAAGCATAATCTCGTAGACACCCAAATCTATAATCAAGTTCCTGATCTGGATATCGATTAACATGTCAATACTCATATTTTCTAAATTTCAAGCCTCAGGTTAAGTCTTAATTCTTCCAAATAACATAAAGCAAATGGTATTAATATATTAAAATATACCTAATATTTAATTAGATATAATAATATGTCAAAACATTAATCATAATATGATAACGAAAAATATAAATTCACCCAACGAATTTACAGAATCAATAACGCATTTCAAAAACAATTTTGTAAAACCTAACCTATTTGCAATGTTTCATTCACTATGTATCATTCCTCCTTATTATGAGCCAATCATTGGCCCATCATTAATCGTTGATTACAACCATTAATATTATTATCCATACCCTATATCACCAAACTAGCACCATAATTAGTCAATCAATTCAATCCCCCAACTGTTAATGTATTGCTATATTGAATGTATAACTTAAGACACTGGCCTGATAGTTAAATCAAGAACCACCACTTCAATGTTAAGGATAATGATGGCATGACTTCATGCCCGTCAGTTTCCTGTGTGAAACTTGTGATTTTATTTTATAACTTGTTAAACCCTTTCTACTTAAATTTATTTTAGTATATGTAACGACCCAATTTCTTAAGTCATGATAGTTTGATATCAGAGCTCTAGGTTAACCGGCATCGTTGTTATGAGGGAAAATGCCTAGTAGAGTCATACGAATCAGTGCGGAGATGTCTGTATCCTATCTTTAGGAGGCTTTAGGGAATTCTTAGGTTATATTGTTTTGACTCTTATTGTGTGCTTTGCTTTGTTAAATGTAACACTTCAGATTTGGAAAGAAGGAAAATGTAGTTTTTGGGTTGGTGTCTATGTCTACGGGTCCCATCTACGGGCCGTAGAAGCTCCTACATGCCGTAGATGGAAACCGTAGGAATTAGGGAAATAAACTTTTGAAATCAAGTCCTAGTACCCTTTTTACGATTCACCAGGATGGTCCATCATTTCATATACGAGTCGTAGATAGGTCTTGTAGGTTAGCCCCAAACTTAGTAAAATTTAAAGTTCAAAGTTTGTTCCTACGAATGGCATGCATGTGTCGTAGAAGACCTACGAACCGTACATGGTATCCAGCAAAGAAGGGAAAATTCTAAGGTCCCAGTAACCTTTCTACGGGTGACCAATACGGTCTGTAAAAGGACCTACGGATGGTAGAAGGACCTACAGAACATAGAAAGACCTACGGATCATAGGTCCAACCCTTAGGATTGAGTTGGTAGTTATTTTGAAAGGGTTTTTTGGTCTTTTTCATAATCAATTAATGCATAAACTATGTCATTTGCCTTCCAACCTAATCCCTAAATTAACCACTTTTCAACTCATTCTCCAAAATTACCTAAAACTAATCAAAGTCATCCTCCCAAATTCTCTCAACAGGAAGAAGAAGAAGAGGAACTAGGGTTCAACTACAAGTATGATAGTATTCACCCGTGGAGTCCTTTCCTCCATAGAGTTCCTAAATTCTCTAATTTTACAAATTAGATTCTCCAATTGAATTCAGGGTTTTATTCAATCTTCATGGATTATGTTCAATCATGATCCAATTGATTGTTTTGTATCATTTGATGCATGAACTGAAGCAATTACATGTTTTTAAGTTGAATTCATATGAACTCATACATGATCCATAATTTCTTGACTATGATCATATGATGAATTTATGAAGATATGCATGATTCTTTATGAAATTGATAAATTATTTAAGGCTGCTTTGAGAGTAAACCGTCGATGTTATTATTGTTTTTTGTGAAATGATTTCTAACATACTACTCAAAACGTGATTGTGAAAGGGTTTTCTCACAAAAAAAATTCATAAGGTTAAAGGTATTCTCACCTAAGTTGAATAAAGATTAAGGAGTTATTATAAATGAACTCTAGCTTGGATTGGTTACTAATTGTGCCTTTCTATGGATAATAAGATGAAGATGATTAATGACTAATCTGTGGGATTTATTCTTAGCACTGAGTGGACTAGCGGTGATTACCCATGTCCCATAACTATGTGCCACCATAGGTTTGTCTTAGATATACATTATCTAGTGGGTCCACTTGTGCTGAAGTTAATGGTTCTACATTGGCAAGTAAGGACATTTCTTTTTGGTGTGGGATAGACACCAGATTCCATGTTATAGCTCACATGGATTATGTCGGTTAAAGGTAAAATGCCAACTCTAATGAACTAAGGTTACTTTCTAAAGTATCTCACATGTGTTTTGTAATATGTTTAGATTGCATTGACCATGATATGACTTATGATTTATAGCGTATTATTTTATGATTTCGTTTGGTCATTGCATGTTATGTAAATTATTTTTATCATTATTTCATAACTTTTATGCAATGCTTTCTTGGTACATTTCATGTACTAATGCATACTTATGCCTACATTATTTTTACTAATGTAGGGTCTAACACTCTTATTCCCCGTAGTCGTGGCAAGTTAATTTATTTGAGCTCTTGAAGATTGATGAGTCCTCATTTTCCAAGGATCGAAACTCTTTTATTGCTTTATGTCATTTCCATTTCAGATTGTATATGTGATGTATGAGTTATGTCATAATCACTTTTCTTATGATGTAATAGATGGATTTGAGACTTATGTTTAGACTTCCGCTTTTTGCAAACTCTTTTGTATGAGATGCTGCTTTTAAACTCTTTGTTTCTATTATCTTGTATGATGTATGCTAAGCGGCATGTGTAGGTCCTCTCACGGTCTTATACATTATGTCACGTCTAGGGTGTACTTTGGGTTATGACAAACTTGATATTTAAAGCACAAGGTTTAGAAAGGTCGTAGGATGTCTCATAAGCCATGTCGAGTAAAGTCTTATTCATGAGTGTGAAGCGTGCCACATTTATGTAGGAGAGGCTATAAGATATTTAGGAAACTCAACTTCTTTCATCACTCTAAAGTCGTGCGATAGAGTTTAAATCTATATGTCTTTCTCATAATCTCTATCAGATGCTTTTAACGATATGGCCCCTTAAAGAGCATACATTAGAAAGAATGCGGGTGAGGATGTGGAATTGGAAGCTCCACTAATTTTGGTGGACCCTTTGGCCAAACAAGTGACTAATGCAAAGTTTAGGGCTACTTTCCAAATATTGTATCAAGCCATGACGGCACAAGCCAATAGAGAGGTTGTGGTCCCCGTGAACCCATATGTGGGTACGGTTGCAACTAGAGTCAGGAACTTCACTAGAATTAATCCTCTAGATTTTCATGGTTCTAAGGTTGAGGAAGATGTTCAAGAGTTTATTGATGAGGTATGCAAGGTGTTAATGATCATAGGGGGTGACACCGACGAAAAAGGTGGAATTGACCGCTTATATACTTAAATATGTTTCTCAAGTTTGGTTCAACCAAGTGAAGGAAAAGAGGGAGATTGATGCGAGTCTTGTTGATTGGAAAAAATTTAAGGTCGTTTTCCTTGATAGGTTCTTTTCACTTGAGATGAGGGAGGAAAAGGTACTTGAATTCATCAACCCTCGTTAAGGAAACATGAATTTGAAGGAGTATGCCTTGAAGTTTGTGCAATTGTCTAGATATGCTCCTACTATGGTTGTTGATCCTAAGGCAAGGATGAGTAAGTTTGTTTCGAAAGTCTCTGAGATGGTGGTTAAAGAATGTCGTACCGTCATTCTTATCAAAGATATGTAAATTTCTCATCTAATGGTTCATGCTCAATAAATAGAGGATTAGAAACTTAAGGAAAGATCTAGGAAGGCAATGAAGGGAAGGACCAGTGATGGTGACTTTTCACATTTGAGGTTTGATGGACATTCTAAGTTTCGACACAAAGGTTTTCCTATCAAGGTTCCTCTAATGCTCCGGCTCTTAAATTCAACAAAGATAGTGTGTCTAACCCCAAGCCTCGATGAGGAAAGGCTGGAGGATCTTCACTGTTTACTTGTGCTAGATGTGGAACAAAGCATGAGGGTAAATGCCTAGACAGTTCCAATATATGTTTCTATTGTGGAAAGAAGGATCATAAGATAAGGGATTGTTCCTCAATTGCTAAGAATGACGGAGATAATCGTTGACATGCTCAACATTACCCTTCGTCAGGTTCTAGTGGGAGTTAGAAGCAATATAGGTTTTATGCACTTCAAACTTGTCATGAGAAAGAGGGTCCTCCCGATGTGGCTAGCAGTATGTATGTTGAAAGTCTTTCATTTTGATATTTATGCTTTATTTGATCATGATGCTACCTTGTCTGTTGTGACACCATATGTGGCTATGTGTTGATAGACCATTTTTCTGTCTCTACTCTTATAGGTAAATCTATTGTGGCTAAGGGAGTCTATAGAAGTTGTCTCGTCTCCATATCATGTAGATTCACTCATGTTGATCTTGTAGAGATTGATATGTTAGATTTCAATGTTATTCATAGTATAGATTGGCTCTATTCTTGTTATGCTTATGTTGATTGTAGGACCCGAGTGGTAAAATTTCAATTTGCTAATGATCCCATCGTAGAGTTGAAAGAGGGAATTCTATGCCTAAGAGTTAGTTTGTTTCTTGTCTTAAAGCTAGAAAACTAATCTCTAAGGGTTCCATTTATCATTTGTTCGGGTTAGGGATATAGATTATGAAACCCCTACTTTTGAATCAGTCCCCATTGTGAATGAGTTTCCGACAGTTTTTACTGATGATTTTCCTGGTGTTCCTCCCAAAAGGGAAATAGACTTCGGTATTGACCTTCTCATAGATACAAAACCAATTTCTATTCCTCATTACTATATGGTTCAGGCAGAACTTAAGGAATTTAAAGAAATATTGAAAGATATGTTGGATAAAAGTTTCATCTGATCGAGTATCTCTCCAGGGGTGCTCCACATTTGTTTGTTCAAAAGAAAAATTGTTCACTTCGTATGTGTATTGACTACCATTAATTGAACACGGTCACCATTATGAAGAAATATCCTTTACCAAGGATAGATGATTTATTTGATCAAATATAAGTAGCAAGTTACTTTTCTAAGATCGAGTTCTAGTCGGGTTATCACCAATTGAGGGTGAACGAAGATGACATACCGAAGATGATTTTTTGAACTTGGTATGGTCATTATGAGTTTTTGGTAATGTTATTTGGCTTGACTAGTGCTCCATCTACATTTATGGATTTGATGAATAGGGTGTTTAGACGATACCTTGACATGTTTGTGATTGTGTTTATCGATGACATCTTGATTTACTCAAGGAGCAAAGATAAGCATGCCGATCAGTTGAGGATTTTATTGCAAGTCCTCAACGATGAAATAAACTTTGCAAAGTTTAGTAAATATGAGTTTTGGTTAATTGGTCACATTGTTTCCGCTAAAGCTATTAAGGTAGATCCTTAGAAAATGGATGCGGTCAAGAGTTGGCCTAAACCTCTGTCCCCTTTATATATTCAAAATTTCTTGTGTTTAGTTGATTACTATAGAAGGTTTCTTGAGGGATTTTCTTTGATTGCCTCTCTATTGACGTAATTGACCCAAAAAAAGGTGAACTTCGTATGATCTGGATAGTGTGAGAAAAGTTTTCAAGGATTGAAAGATAGACTTACCTCCACCACGATGTTGACTTTACCAGAATGATCCAATAGGTTTGTGGTTTATTGTGATGCTTCAAGAGTTGGACTAGGTAGTGTCCTTATGCAAAATGGGAAAGTTATTTCTTATGGTTCATGACAACTTAAGATTCATGAAGAGAACTATCCTACCCATGATTTGGAACTAGCGGTGGCTTCTTTTGCCTTAAAGATTTGGAGGCATTACTTATATGGTATACATGTTGATGTCTTCACTAACAATGAAAGTTTCCAATATGTGTTCAAGCAAAAGGATCTAAATCTTCACCAAAGAAGGTGGCTTGAGTTGTTAAAGGATATGACATGAGTTTCCTCTACCACCCTTGCAAGGAGAACATGGTGGTGGACGCTCTTAGAAGATTATCAATGGGTAATGTTGCTCATATTGAGGATGGTAAAAAAGAGTAGGGTCGAGATGTTCATAGATTGGCCTGATTGGGTATTCTGTTGGTTGAATCCACCAAAGGCAGTGTTATGGTACATAATGGTTCAAAATCTTCTTTTGTGTCAGATATGAAAGCCAAGCAAGGTCTTGATCAGATTTTGGTTCAATTGTAAGAAGTGGTGCTTAATAAGTCCATTGAGGCTTTCTCTCAAGGGAGAGATAGTGTGCTTTGGTATCAAGGTCATTTGGTGTTCCCAATGTTGATGATTTGAGGGAGCAGATTTTATCAGAAGCCTATAGTTTGTGATATTCTATTCATCTGGGATCTACCAAGATGTACTGTGACTTTTGGGAGGCCTATTGGTGGAATGTGCTGAAGAAGGCTATTGCAGAATTTGTGGCTAAGTGTCTTAATTGTCAACAAGTGAAAGTTGAGCATCAAAAGTCAAGAGGTTTATCCCAAGATATTAGCATTCCTACTTGGAAATAGGAACATTTGAATATGGACTTTATTGTCGGTTTACACCGCACTCAGAGGCAACATGACTCTATTTGGGTTATTGTGGATCCTATGAAGAAATCAACCCATTTCATTTCTATCAAGGTTTCTTATTCGGCCGAGTACTATGCTAAGTTGTATTTGAGGGAAATGGTTAGGTTGCATGTAGTGCCCTTATCCATTAACTCTGATCGAGGTATCCAATTCACTTTTTAGTTTTGGAAATCTTTCCAAAAGGGCCTTGGTACTTGTGTTAAGCTTAGTACGGCCTTTCACCCTCAAACCAATAGGCAAGAGGAGCATACTATCCAAACTTTGGAAGATATGTTGAGAGCTTGTGTGATTGACATCAAGGGAAATTGGGATTATCATTTTCCTTTGATTAAGTTTGCTTACAATAATAGCTATCATTCAAGCATTGCTATGGCTACATTTGTGGCTCTTTATGGTAGGAGGTGTAGATCTCTTATAAGTTGGTTTGAAGTTGGTGAGGTTGGCTTGATAGGTTCTGAGTTGGTACATGAGGCTATGGACAAATTTCAGCTTGATAGAGAAGAGTTGGAAACAACTCAAAAATGACAAAAGTCCTATGCCGATATTAGAAGGAGATAACTTGAGTTTGATACAAATGATTGGGTATACTTGAAAATTTATCCCATGAAGGGTGTGATGAGATTTGGAAAGAAAGGGACGCTTAGTCCCCGTTATGTGGTCCCACATAAGATTTTGAGGCAGATTGGTAAAGTTGCTTATGAACTTTAATTGCCTAAAGATTTAGCATCGGTATCTGGGTCTCCTTGTTGAAGAAATATTTTGGAGATCCGACATCTATTGTTCACTTGGAAGGTTTCGGAGTTAAAAAATAATTTTCTTATAAAGAGGTTCTGGTTGAGATTTTGGATCGACAAGTTAAGAAGTTGAGAAACACAAAAGTTGTATCTGTGAAAGTGTTATGGAGGAATCAAGGAGTTAATGGTGCTACTTGGGAGGCCAAGGTCGATATGATGTCCCATTATCCCCATATCTTTCCCTCCGACCCTACTTTATCTTGAGGTATTTAGTTTCTCATGGTCCATTATGTCTTAGTCATTCTCATGTTTCCTCATGCGTACATGATCATGAAAACTTGATTTTTAAGAAAATGAGGTAACTCGATTCATTCTTCATCATTATATGAATTTGAGTGTCATTTGCATGTATACCCTATGAAATAATGTTTTAAATATGTTTGAACTAGGAATTGATGTTCCTCCTTGGTTATGTGTTGTTGATGAAATTGCATTCTTGTGGGGCATTTAGATCTCTTCTCCTACCCTCCATATGATGTCTTGAGTTCCATTCGAGGAAGAATATTCCCAAGGGGGAGATATTGTAACACCTTAGGTTTGGAAAGAATGAAAATGCAGTTTTTGGGCTAGTGTCTGTGTCTACGGGTCCCATCTATGGACCGTAGAAGCTCCGACGGGCCGTAGATTGAAACTGTAGGAACAAGGGAAAATAAATTTTAGAAATCAAGTCCCAGTATCCTTTTTATGATTCACCTAGACGATTCGTCATTCCATGTATGAGTTGTAGATAGGTCTCGTAGGTTAGCCTCAGACTTAGTGAAATTTTAAAGTTCAAAGTTGGTTTCGACTGATGGCATGTACGAACCGTACATGGGATCCGTCAAAGAGGGTGAATTTTAAGGTCTAATAATCTTTCTACAAGAGACCAGTCCGTAGGTCCAACCCGTAGGATCAAGTCGACAGTTATTTTAAGGGCATTTTAGTCTTTTTCAGAATAGATTACAGCCTAAAATGTGTCGTTTTGCCTTTCACCCTAAGCCTTATAAATATTTTTAAGCCCTAAATTAACCGCTTTTCAACTCATTCTCCAAAATTTCATAAAACTAACCAAAGTCATCCTCCCAAATTCTCTCAAGACTAAGGAAGAAGAACAGGAACTAGGGTTGGACTACAAGTCTCCAATCCTCCAATCTTTGTGGGTTTTTGACATCAAGGTATGATAGTATTCACCTATGGAGTGCTTTCCTTCATAGGGTTCTTAGATTCCCCAATTTTACAAGTTAGATTCTCCAATTGAATTTAGAGTTTTATTCAAACTTCATGGGTTTTTTCAATTATGATCCAATTGATTGTTTTCTATACTTTGATGCATAAATTGAAAAAATTACATGCTTTTAAGTTAAATTCACATAAAGCCATGCATGATCCATGATTTTTAGGCTATAATCATATGATGGAGCATATGAACTATGAAAGATGAATTGACGAAGATATGCATGATTCTTTATGAAATTGATAAATGATTTAAGGTTGCTTTGAGAGTAAAGAACCGATGTTGTTGTTGTTGTGAAAGGATTTCTCACATACTACTCAAAACATGATTGTCAAAGGGTTTTCTCACAAAAAGGATTCATAAGGTTGAAAGGTTTTCTCACCTAAGTTGATCGAGATTAAGTAGCGATTCTAAATGAACTCTATATTGGATTGCTTACTAATTGTGCCTTTCCATGGATAATAAGATAAATATTATTAATGACAATTTCCATATATTTATATAACAAAATTGTAATTTTTACTTCATGTGTTTCATACCAAATAAACTATTGGTTGTAATTTAGAATTTACCATTTTTCATATTCTTTTGGAATTTGTGTTTCTTTTATTTCTGATGATATTTGTTAAGATGTTTCTGCTTAAATTTAACAAATCAACATTACTTTCTTTGTAAATGCATCTTTGAAAATAATTGGCTAAATTCATGATTGAATATTTGGTGAATACTAAATTTAATTATTATTTTTGTCAACAAGCAACCGAATTACTTTTCAACACTATCAATGCTCTTAAGATGTTATACTTCATGCAAACAAGATCATTTTTCAAAAATATCTAAAATTTAAAGAAAAATTATATAATTTGATTATGTGGTGTGAGTCTATGTGGATTTAAGTAGAGAGGGGCGGATTGAAAATATGAAATAAAGCTACGTGGGATTGGTCGGGAAGGGAGAAATTTCCGGCTTTGCAAATTTAAACGGGTTTTCCCCATAACCGCATTACCCATACCACATATCGGTTCTACAAGATAAATCCCTTCATTGATCTATGTTGTTTTCTAGAAAATAACTTCTATTATAAGATTTTCAATTTTCACTAATGTAATTATTATGACAAAGCTAAATTAAGTATTGTTATTTTGTGTGTGTATGCAAATTTACTTACTTGAATCACGCCCCGAGCCTACACCCTGGACATGGCCAACACTTGAGAATCATTGCTAGCCCCAAGCGAACCCTTGGCCTGGCTCGACTCTCACCGGAAGACTTACTCAACATAAGAACTCAAAAGTAAAACTTTACACATTAGTTTCAAGATAAATAAACTCAGAAATGTATAAGAACATTCAACTGACCAAAGAAGGCAACTCAAGTCTCAAACATTAACAATGGGAATGGAAAAGACTCTTCAAAACAATATTGTCTATCTATGAAGCCTCTAATAACTAAGATAGAAGTTGGGACAAGACCCACGACATCCTAACAAAACTTAAGATATAAATGGAATCCTCCGGAAGCAAAGAGGCTCACCAAAGCTAACTCGAACTGCAATTAGTATCAAAGAAGAGCATGTTGATGACCCTGGTTACCTCTATCTGCATCATAAAAGATGCAGGCCAAATGGCGTCAGTAATTGGAATGTACGAGCATTTAAGGGGAACTGTAAAGTACAGACATAAGCTTGAACTAATAAAAAAGAAGAACGTACTCACCTCATCTCAATTCAACACAACTCAAGGATACTCAAACTCAGAAGTGCTCAACTCAGTTCAATATAAAATCACCAATAAATATGCATTATAAATAAATCTTTTAAAATAGTACATAATAACTCAATGTATTTAAAAATACAATAATAACTCTTTTAACTATTATTTGGGAGAGTCTCTAACCGACAACCATCACTATGAGCTATGTGATGATATAACGTCTCGCCCACGCTGCCAAAACTGTCTTATACCTTGCCGAAGTATAAGAAATCCTCAACTAAGTGGGTACACTAAGCTATGATAAAAATCAATAAGGAGTCATCTAAAAATTATGACCCTCTACCCACGTTGGCATATATGGTTTATAAGGACTTTGAGTTTCTGAACTAGTCCCCATATCGGTGCTCAATACTACTCCCAATAATATAACTCATGCTCATATGTTTAAAAACATTTCCTCATCCTCAAACTTTGAGATTATTACTCAAAAGCTTCTCTTAAAAGAGATTATACTCAAAACTCCTCATGAACTTATTTTGAAATCGATGTTTCCTCTCATTTTAAATGTGAAAACATTTGCTCTGGGTTTACTTAGTCCTCATATATTCATTTTGAAAAAAAAAACTCAACTCTTCTCATCCTCCTACTCAAGTACTCAAGTCTTAAAACAAGTTTTAAAGGATTGTAAAAGACTTCACAAAACGACTCAAAAGAACTTCTCAAACTTTACTCTTAACTCTATCTTGAATTTGAATTATGAATTCAAGAGTTGTGAATCATGATATAAAGGATCTCGCGATGATTAAATATGATTTAGAATAGTAAAAATCAAGAAAGGAGTGAACGTACACTAAAAAAACTCAGACGGGACGAATGACAGAAAAAGACAGGGGCAGGCGACTCTGGCGCATTGAGTGACGTGGGGTGCCAGCCCCTAAACTACAAAGGCTCACTTCTGGCGCACAACTGATGAGTCCACAATTTGGAATCATTTAGGGCTATATTTTGATGAAAATAGTGTCCTCAAATGCATGTTTTACCTCGATATATGATAAAAACCTTTTAAGTTTCATATATTTGAAGTTTGTGGGAAAGCATGGACACTATCGAGCAAAAAGGAGAAAAAAAAGCTAAAAGAACGAAGAAATGAAGATCTGCGAATTGCATAACCCATTTGGCGAAACACCAATAGATCACCTATTCGCCTTTTGTTCCAGTGTGCCAAGGCCTGAAGGAAAGGAGCAAATCGATAGTGAAAAGAAGTAGTCGGTGTATCTCCGAGCGACTTCGCGAAGCATTGCTACATCGCCCAATTATCTAGGACACAAAGATGCCGAAGGCAACTGATGAAAGGAGACGAAGTAGATCAAAGGGCGTCGGTGATCCCCTCTAACGTTGCTAAAAGATTCTTCGGAGCACATTTTCTTGAAACTATAAACACTAGCTCAGTTTTTATTCCTAGTAGCGAATTTTACCTTATTTTATCTAGTTCTTTTTAGATTATTAAGTTTGAGAGAGAGTTTTGGAGATATTGTCTCTAAGTTTTGGAGACAGTTTCGAAGAACTTGGAGCTTTAAAGGGTTTCATGTTTAAGAAATTGGACTTGGGTCTCTTGGATTCTTCACTTTTGGTTTGTTTTAAGACTTAATCTTGCCTACCCATTGATGGAAACTGATATTGGTATACGTCTTTATCTCTTTTACATGCGTAGCTAAAACCCCAATTCTTGGGGTGTGATTTTGTGAATATGGGTTAGATTAGTTGTTGGGTCTTGGTTGCTAATAGTCTATTTATAGTTTAAATGTGACTTCGTATAGTGGTTGTGGATGAGTTTAATGAATTTGTAGTTGCAAATACAAGTTTATTTATGTGTTTTTGGCTTGCTCGAGAGAGAGGTCGTAAAACTAAGACCACTAAATTGATGGCCAGTGTGAGTGG
>NW_006239130.1:727339-739827 GCF_000226075.1 Solanum tuberosum
CATGTACCCAATGATTTAGTCTATCCCGTATTCCTATCACATCCCAAGAATCCCGTCTACATACTTGTATTTTTACTTATTTTTAATGTTTTAGTTTTTTCTTACTTACAAACCCTCATTTGATACTTGACGCTTGCGTCACCCTTTTTAATTTGTTATGTTTTCATTCGCCAAAGTTTTTAGCTATGATTAGCTTAAGCACTTTTGCATTTAATCACTAATTCTCACGCCCACTCCCTTGGGACTCGACCCCAACCCTTGGTTGGGTTACTAAACTATTGTACCATCGTAGACACTTGCATCGGAAATTGTGTCTTGATTACACAAACATCAAAATGGCGCCACTGCTAGGTAGTGGTGTTACGTGAAAGGTTTTGGTTTAAGTCGAATTCCTCTTTCAATAATCGTAGTTTACTAATCTTATGTTTAGTTTTGTTTTCCTTTGAATTTGTTGATGTTGGTAGGTACCCTAAGCATGGCTGGGGGAAATGGTGACAACTCGGCTGAGAGGAGCCAAGAAGTCAAGAGGGATTTTAAGTTAACCGCACTGGTAACTCAATTGAACGAGTTGTCCACCAAAATAATAGAGGTGAAAAACCAGTGTAGGAGTTAAAGGAGGTACATACCTCCTCACGAGAGGAAGCAGTGCAGAGACAGGGAAAACAATCGTGTAGAGGACACACTTTAAATCATTCTCCATAAGATCATCGAACAAGAACAAATGTTGGAAGAGATGAAGGAGAGTATTGAAATACTGAATCAAATGGTTGGCTCTCACTCCAGATCGATTCAGCTAATCAGGACACTCATGAACCATGTGGTGCCTCATATTCATTCAAACAAATAGGGAGTGAGTAAAGACTCGCGTCGTACCATGACGTTAAATAAGGCGCTTCTTGGGAGGCAGCCCAAGGTTTTAATGGCTTCATTTTACTTTTATAAATAATGGTGTGTTAGTGGTGCAGGTTTGAATGAGGAAAGTGGTGAAAAATACATATTGGCGAGAAAACGGTCAGTCGGTGTATCGCCAAAGAGGTCGGCGAGCCCGATTCAACCCGCCGTTTGGCTCAATTCAAAGTTAAGTCAGAGCCTCTAAAACTCGGCGAACTTACGAAGCAGTTTGGCGTGTTACTGACCATGTCAGTGACCTCGATGCAGATCGTCGTCTTGGCCCCCAAGAAACTAAAAGAATTTTAGCAATCAGAGGGCAAGTGGTCACTCGGCGAATCGCCGAGTGTATCGGCGAGTACGACTAACGTCGCAGAACAGGCGCAAACTGGATGGTTTATAATAGCCAAGAGACTTCAAATTTGATATTCTTCACTTTTCCTCGCTCTTAAATCTCTTAAACTCACACTAAGGTAGTATTTTCTTTATTTTAGCGCTCTTCTAGCATTTTAGTTTGTTGATTTGTGCTCGGAGTTGGGATACTTTGCTGCCTAACTTTTCAATCGCAATTTGATCGGCATCAAAGGTTGGTTTTCGAATCCCGAGTGTACATTCAAAAATTGTTTAGTCATTTGCAATAATTGTCTCTTAGTGATGTGTGTTGGGCCTCTCTGATAGGATTAGAATGATGAAATTCAAAAATTGCGTGTTGTTAAATTTATTGGGTGAAGTTTGAGTAGCCCACATTTGTGCTAAATGTCAAAAGTTTGCTCAATGATAGAGTGGGTGACACCGCTCTTAAGAGCAAATATCGTCAAATGGCCAAATTCGGCAAATCCGGGAGAAGTCTGAGTATTCTGGGGGTGATGGGTAGTATGAGTCTTATTTGAATTCCATGAGTGCATGCTTTGATTTTATTTTCGAGGGTTGCGGGAAGGAATTCGAGAAGATGGGTTGAAAATAGGCATGATGGGTCGACTGGCGAGATAGGTCGATCTCGCCGAATGACTCGGCGTTTCACTTAATGTCCCCATCTCACCGATAATTTGGCGACTTAATTGATATTTGATACTGTAACTTTCGGCAAGAAGTCTGAGTGCACCAAAAGCACTCGCCGACTAGCCGAAAGTATTTTTATCACCCTTTATCTGCATCCCTGGAACCCTCATGCACGGTAACTTTTGGCGGACAAAGCCATGCTCGCCGAAAGTAGTCGGCGATTTGCCGAAAGAACCTTACCATCACCGACTTGTCTTAATTGTTGAGCCAATCCCTTCGGCGAGCTCGACTTAGCTTGCCAAAGAAGTTTGGCGACTCGCTGACTGGATCGGCGAGTCTGTCTGCAATAACTTTTTTATGCTTGCATTTGAGTTTTTTCTCGATCTTTTGCAGATATGGTACACACCAATCTAACTGAGCCACCTCAGAAAAAGGCAAAGGGCATTAAGATAAATGAAGGAGGATCACATTCTTCACAGAAAAGAAAGCAAGATGTCCTACCAGGAGATAAAGGCAAACGGAAAAAGCATATAGCAAAGAAAGGAGCAGCTATTGAGCCAGATTTCTCTGAACCAGAGGATGAACAACCTCTGATTAACCGAAGGGATGCGCTCTGGGCCAGATCTCAGTCCACAGCCGCCAGTACTCCCTCAGTTGCCACTCCTCCGACTACAGACTCAGTGCCTGTCCAAGCACCCTCAGTAACTCCTACACTTCCTATAGTTCCTCCACCGAGGCTGTTAAACAGATTGAAAGGTGATGGCTTGAGGACCATCATAGAGGAGAAGTTACTATCCTTGGAGGGCCTCGAAGGCAAGCATCCTAATGTACTTAAAACTCTCCGATACCATGGATTCGAGTAGTTCACATGGCCCCGAGACCCCTACATTCCCTCCTGGGTAAGAGAGTTTTACACTACTTATGGGGAGTTGGTGCCTAAAAACAAGAAGAAGGCAAGTGAGTTTCGACCGGTGAAGTCAGTCATGGTCAGACGCAAGGAGATGGAGTGCTACAGCGAGCATATTAATGATGTATTAGGTAGACCGCTACACTCTGCACTCCCTTACGATGGGTTGCCGATTGTTCACTCCCTGGATGACTTGAAGGGTTGGTTAGCTCCGATGATTTCTGACACCACCCCGAGGTGGATGGATGCGGGAGCTCCCATTGAGAAGAGGGACATGAACATCGCCTCCAGGTTCTAGTTTGGCTTCATCAGCAGCACTATCATCCCATCCCGAGATGAGTCTATTTTGTTCCATCCTAAGGCGGTTTGCCTCGGTTCTATCATGGCCAGGAGACGGATCGACCTAGGACTACTAACTTCGCAGGAGATGGCCATGAGAGCCAAGCAGAGACTTACCTCTTTGTCGTTCTCGGTTTTGATCACTGAGTTATGCCGGCGTGTCGGAGTACCTCGAGATCCTGCGAATGATATAGAGGTCATCTCTTCATCCTCCACGGACATCCGGTGTATTGAGGCTGAGTTCACTTGAGAAGAGGTTGACAGGTGGAGAGCAGCTTCAGCTGACACTTCTCCAGAGGTCAATGTTGGCTCATTACCAGTAAAGGCATCTTCGCCTACTCTGACCTCTGAGCCCTCAGGTATACCTGCTCCTTCTTCCTCTTCCTCACAGGCTCCAGGTGCTTTCTAATCCTCCCAGTCTGTCAGGATTACTCAGGCCATGATCCTGAAGATGGGCAGTTGGCCTATTCAGTTGATGTGAGAGCTACCCGACTGGAGAGGTCTGTTCCGGAGATGATCGACAGGGTCATACTAGTCACACTTACCCTTCTTCAGACTTCTGTTGATGCCTTGACAGTGATAGTCATTGTTTGTGAGAGCAGATAGGGGGAGGCCTCTGAGGTGACGGCTTTAAAAGCCGAGATCGCGAGCTTGAGGAAGGACGTAGACTATCTTAAGTCTACTGACTTCACTTCACTACTAGAGACTGTTAAGGACAGGGATGCTCCTGAGACCTCGAGGATTCCTCCGGCTACCACCGGAGATGTAGAGGGGGATGGCACAGCGCATGCAGAGTCAGATGTAGAGACCGATAAGGAGTTGATATCGGTACATGCTGAGGAGATACAAGAGAGTAGAGATGAGAGCATATTCAGATACTTTCTAGATCTTATAGAGATAGTTGTGCAGCCGGTGATCCAAACATTAACGACTGAGATGTCCACAACAGCTCCTAGTGGATCTGGCAGTGAGATTCCATATGAGGCTACTCCGGGCACTGATGCCCATATACAGACTGCTACACCAGCCACTGAGACCCCGACAGAGAGAGACTACTTAGACAGGACCTTCATTTACCTCCCTCTATATCTTATTATATTTTTACTTTTGGATACTTTTAGTTGCATTTGAGGACAAATACTTTTTATTTGTGGTGGGGTGAGGCCCACGCCTTTTGTGTTGATAGTTGTGTTTTGTGTATATATTTGGGTTGTTCTGCTTTAAAATTGCGTTTTATCTATTTCTGTGGATGTTTGCTTGTGGTTCCTTTTGTTTTAAATTGCAAAACGATTTTGACCCTTCCAAAATTTTTTGAATTTTTCGCACAATTTTGCCACCTCTTATGTGTTGAATGTGGCTGTTCTTTTGCAAAATTTAAGTTTCGGTCCCGATCAATACCGATGACTTGAATAGTGCTCTCAATCGAACGAACATGAATGCGCAGCTACAATGAGGCCAAATGAAATTGCATAGATAATATGTGAACTCTTTGCATCTCATTTTGACTAGCCTAGTATCGAATCGAGTCTCTTGTAATGACTATTGCACACTAGAGAAAGTGTGGAGTCTTGTTTGACTATAGTGTCGATGCCTAGTGTGATGAGCTTACTTTGAAACATGCATGATAGATCCTAGAATTTGCCCCATTGGTCCGATCGACTAAGTAAAGATTTCTCTTGACATGATCTTAGGCAACTTTGAAGAGTGTGAGCCAATTTGACATATACCGCTTTTATGGCCTACCTTGTGAATGTGTGAACCTCTCTTGAACACCCCTTGAACCTTAACCTTCTTTGGAAGAAACTTGATGAAAATAAGACCTTTTATAATCCATTACCGTTAATCCTCTTGAGTTATGGTTTAATAAATAGCCAACTTATGCCAAAAGCCTAAGTTGGGGGTGTGGTGAGAAGAAAAGGGAAAATCAAGAAGTACAAGAGAAGTCTCTGTTAACCCATGGTGTTGAGAAAAATGGAACCCCTCCATATAAAAAAAAAGAAAGAGAAAAAAAAAAGAATGAAAAAGAAAGTTGCAGAATAAAGTGCAAAAGAAAGGGGGTTTCCAACACACTATGGAAAAGTGAATAATAGGATGACTTATGAACACTAAAGAAAATGATGAAGGAAAAGGGAAAGAAGTGTTGTGAGCACCACAATTCATGAGGATGAAAGCCACTAAGCCTAAATAACCATACCTCTGCACTCAGCCCCATTGCAAGCCTTGAAAAGACCTTTTTGATCTTGAGAAAGCTGAAACAAATGTCAATTAGAAAATACGAGCAAACATATAGGTGAAAGCATGCATTGTTTATATCTTTGTGAGTGTGAGCGTTGCATTTGATTCCTAAACTTTAGATGATTAAGTCATTATAAGCGATTATGGAATCATTCTTTCTGTGAAGGCATTCAAACACTTTAGTTGAGCTTGAACTTGCATTTGAGACAAGTATTGTGAGCATGAGATTCTTTGATATTGGTGAGTCACTACTTGAAACTTTGAGTGCACACTTGATCTTTGCATAAGTAAATTGAGTCTTATTGTGTGCATTCATGGTCGAGTCTTGTGTAGCACTGTTCAAGACAGCCTTTTTGAACGACTGAACTTGAGTTTGCTTGGGGACAAGCAAAAGTTTAAGTTGGGGGTGTTGATGAGTCCACGATTTGGACACATTTAGGGCTATATTTTGATGAAATTAGTGTCCTCAAATGCATGTTTTACCTCGATATTTGATAAAAACCTTTAAGTTTCAAGTATTTGAAGATTGAGGGAAAGCATGGACACTATCGAGTAAAAAGGAGCAAATGAAGCTAAAAGAACGAAAAATGAAGATCTGCGAATCGCCGAACCCATTCAGCGAATCGCCAATAGATTGTCTATTCGCCTTTTGTTCCAGTGTGCCAAGTCCTAAAGAAAAGGAACAAATCGGCAGTGAAAAGGAGCAGTCGGCGTATCACCAAGCGACTCCGCGAATCAGTGCTACATCGCCCAATTATCCAGGACACAAAGATGCTGAAGGCAACTGATGAAAGGCGACGAAGTAGACCAAATGGCGGATCACCGAATGCTTGGTGATTCCCACTACCGTCGCCGAAAGATTCTTCAGAGCACATTTTCTGAAAACTATAAATACTAGTTCAGTTTTTATTCCTAGTAGCAAATTTTACCTTATTTTATCTAGTTTTTTTTAGATTATTAAGTTTGACACAGAGTTTTGGAGATATTGTCTCTAAGTTTTGAAGAGGGTTTTGAATAACTTGGAGCTTTCAAGGGTTTCATCTTCAAGAATTTGGACTTAGGACTCCTGGATTATTCACTTTTGGTTTGTTTTAAGACTTAATCTTGCATACCCATTGATGGAAACTGATATTGGTATACGTCTTTATCTCTTTTACATGCGTAGCTAAAACCCCAATTCTTGGGGTGTGATTTTGCGAATATGGGATAGATTAGTTGTTAGGTCTTGCTTGTTGATAGTCTATTTGTAGTTTAAATGTGATTTCGTTTAGTGGTTGTAGATGAATTTAATAAATTTGTAGTTGCAAATACAAGTTTATTTATGTGTTTTCGGCTTGCTCGAGAGAGAGGTCGTAAAACTAAGACCACTAGATTGATGGCCAGTGTGAGTGGGTCGACATGAGGTTCACCTCGAGAGAGTGAACCCTAGTCCCATGTACACACACTCAGCTCAATAAAGTGAGTGGGTTAAGGCGGAGGTTGTTCTTCATGCGGCAAGTGGGTGTCCAAGAGGAACGCATTTGAAACGGGTAAGTTGCTCAAGAGAGAGCTTATCCCCCTTAAAGTCTAGCCTAGTCACAAATACTCAATGAATTTACTATCAAAAACATGTACCCCATGATTTAGTCTACCCCGTATTCCTATCACATCCCAAGAATCCCGTCTCCATACTTGTATTTTTCCTTATTTTTAATGTTTTAGTTCTTTCTTACTTACAAACCCTCATTTGATACTTGACATTTGCGTCACCCTTTTTAATTTGTTATGTTTTCGTTCGCCAAAGTCTTTAGCTACGATTAGCTTAAGCACTTTCACACTTAATCACTAATTCTCACGCCCACTCCCTTGGGACTCGACCCCAACCCTTGGTTGGATTATTAAACTATTGTACGATCGTAGACACTTGCATCAGAAGTTGTGTCTTGATTACGCAAACAGCAACTGCTGCCGCACCCCCTGCCCAGAAAATTCGATGAATATTTCTTCTCGATCATTGTCCCTAATTTTCCTAAAATCGAATGGTTTCTTCCAAACTCTCCTAGATTCATTTACCCAACTTAATTACATGGAAATCTACTCGAAAACCCTCCAGAACAATGCTCATTAACAAGATCCTCGCCTAAAGAACTCAACCAAACATCATAATCCAAGTATGAAGAACAACACCTCAAGAACTTGAATTTCTCAACCTTTATAGATGAATTCAATAATATAAATCATGATTGGTGTGTGGTTAATGAACCCATCACTATGGAAGCTTACATACCTCGTTAGGATCAAATCCTAGGTGAAATCCCTCGACGATTGCAAGGAGATCTTGAATGCTTGAATCTTTTCCTTTCTTTCTCCTCTTGAACTTCTCTCTAAAACCCTAACCATACTTTAGAATTGTGAAACTGGTCTAAGTTAGTTTATGCCCCTAAAATATTACTTAAAATGAGTTAGGCTAGTGGGGGTAAGGAAAAGATCAAAATACCCCTCCTTAATTCGGATGAATTTCCTTAATCGGACAGGCTGAACTCAAACGGGGATATCTCTCTCATCTGAACTCAAAATTTAGCAAACTCGGTTGTGTTGGAAAGAGGACTCAGACATCTTTCAGTTGATACCTTATAGGCCACCTAATTCATCATATGCTGAATGTTATGATCGTTTAAAGTTTACTCAAAACTCACAATTTAAGGCTAACTTGCGAAATTCACAATTTAGCTCTTTCCAATTTAGTTCTTTCTCAAAATAGTTCTTTCTAAGGCCGAGGTGTTACAGAATCTTAAAATACTTATATTGTTTTGTTTAGAATACATAATATTAAGAATGATGGTGACAAATTTTGACTTGCATTAAATATTTTAAGAATTATTAATTGACCATAGCAATATGAGTTATTTTTCCTCTGTTTTCCATTATTTTGCATTGTTTTGTTCCTTATTACACTAGTAATTTCTATTTCATATTTTTGTGTGTAACTTATCAGTACATATGTACCATATTTTCTACTAATTTCTCATTAAAAAATAAAAGTATTAATTTGTGTATATAAGAGATATTAAGTGTTCCAGTTATTATGATTACGAATATAATAACTTCACTCACTGTTAAATTCGTATATTCAATGTGAATATAAATGTTAAGTTACAAATTTCACCATTTGAATTTTAGACATATTTTTATAATTTTACCTTCAAATACAATAGTTATAAGCAATTTTAAATTTACTCATTTTAAAAAAAAATACTTAAACATCCTTTTAACTTAAAAATACTTAAACTAAATCAATCTAAACAGATTCCAAAACTATTATACAATACACACAAAGATCACAAAACGGGGATCAAACATGAAAAAAAAATTTGCTCTAATTTAGGACATCATCAATAATTTATGACTGTTATGTAGTTGGTCAAAGAAAAAGATCAATTTTGAATGTGGTATGAATTTCAGGGATGAAGAAAGAAATAGTTTTGGCAAAGTTTCAACTAAAAAGCATTTATGTGAAAGTATTATGGAGGAATCAAGGAGTTAAGGGTGCTACTTGGGAGGCCAACGCCGATATGATGTCCCGTTATCCCCATATATTTCCCTCCGACCCTACTTTATCTTGAGGTATTTAGTTCCTCATGGTCGATTATGTCTTAGTCATTCTCATGTTTCCTCATGCATGCATGCTCATGAAAACTTGATTTTTAAGAAAATGAGGTAACTTGATTGATTATTCATGATTATATGAATTTGAGTGTGATTTGCATGTATACCCTATGAAATGATGTTTTGAATATGTTTGAGCTTGAAGTTGATGTTCCTCCTTGGTTATGTGTTGTAGATGAAATCGTGTCGATTTTAGAGCCGTTTATGAGTAGATTATTGTGTACATGTACTGGGTATCTGAATCTAAAGAGGAATTGAGAAAAAGAATAGAATTTAGGCGAATTGGGGTTAGAACACGAAGAAGGAAAAAGTCGGGCAAATCTGGGTACCAGGTCCGCGACGTTCCTCAAGATTGGAATTTTTCTCTCCGCGTCGTGGAGAGATCGCGGTCCCTTTTGCCTCAAAATTTATTTCGCAATCAAATATTGAAATGTATCTATGCGTTGCGAACTTGCTTCCAGACAGTGATTTCTTGATTGTTTCTCATGTTTAACTATCTAAAAACATTCTTAAACATAACAAGATCTTTCCTATCATAAATCACAACCTTGAATCCATAAATTTCAAATTCAAGGAAAGTTAAGAGCCAAGTCTAGAGAGTTCTTAGAGTCCTTTCAAAAGTCTTTTGCAAATGCTTTAAACTTGTTTTAAGACTTGAGTTTTGAGTTGAGTAAAGAGTAAAGAGTGAAGTTTATTTCTTCAAAAGAGTATATGGGACTATGTATTCCCAAAGAATAAATATTTTCACATTTAATCAAGAAAGGAAACACCGATTTCTAAAAGAGCCTTTGAGCTAATTTTCAGTAAAGATTAAATGTTTTCACATTTAATCAAGAGAGGAAACACTGATTTCCAAGAGAGCCTTTGGGCTAGTTTTTGAGCAATTATCTCAAATCACAGAAAAAATTGTGTTTTTAAACATATGAGCTAGTTATTTTTGGTAGTAGTATTGAGCACCAATATGGGGGAGAGTTCAGAGAACTCACAGCCCCCATAAACCATGTGGCCAACATGGGTAGAAAGGGTCATACTTTTTAGATGATTCCTTAGTGCTTTTAAGCATAGACTAGAAGATCCACTTAGTAGTTAGGTTCTATACCCCCAGCAAGATATAGGACTGCCCTGACAGCGTGAGGCAAGACAATGTATCATCACATAGCTTATAGTGATGGTTGTCGGTTAGAGAAACTCCCACAACAGTATTTTGTAGTGATGGTTGTTGGTTAGAGAAACTCCCACAATTATATTTTGTATTCTTATATACACAGAGATTACTTGTATTTTCACATACAAACAGAGTTTAAATTTATATCCTTGCATACAAACTGAATTACCATTGTATTTCTAAATACACAGAGTTGTTATCCATGTTTTAAAAGCTTTTCTTTATATTGCATTTATATTATTGCTTTATATTGAAATGAGTTGAGTTGAGTTGAGACCAGGTATGTTCCTTCAATTCCTTTTAAGCTTATGTCTTGTTTTAGTATTCCCCTCCCATGCTCGTACATTCAATGTACTGATGTCAATTGGCATGCATCTTTTTATGATGCAGATTCAGGTAACCAGGATCAACATCCAGCGCATCGTTAATCCAGTTGAGCTTCAAAGTTATTGGTGAGCCTCCTTGCTTCTAGAGGATCCCATTTTATTGTTTTATCAGTTAGTTCATTAGGATGTCGTGGTTATTGTCCCGACGTCCATCTAGTTGTTGGAGGCTTCATAGACATTTAGTTATTGTTAGTTCTTGAGTCTTTTCCCATTTTCAGTATTGATGTTGAGACTTGAGTTGCCATTTTGGCTAGTTGAATGTTTATTTTAAGACATTCTAAGTTTATTGCATGAGTTTATCTTTTGAGACTGTTTCATATTATTTAAGTCTTCCGCTATGAGTTAAGTCTGGATAAGGGTTCGCTTTGGGCCAGCAATGGTTCTCGAGTGCCAGTCATGCCTAGGGTGTAGGCTCGGGGTGTGACAAGAAGGTCCTTGGCGACTCTGAAGGGGTTTTTCTCTACAATTTTTACTAGTTTGAAGAGGAGCGGAGGATTTAGAAGTAATTAGAGTCCGTTTTTTCTACAGTTTGAGGTTCATGTGCATATCTATCATCCAGGGTTTGAGGCCCCTGTCTTTCATCTTTTAACCATGATTCGAGGCTCTGCGTTCCTTTTTAGTCACGATTTGAGGCCCTGACACATTTATTTTAGCCTCCTCTTGAGTCTGGTTACACCTTTATAAGTCAGGTTTGAGTCTTGATTTGGTGATTCTATTGGATTCTTGGGTTGCCTTTACTTCTATTCAAGTTCGTGGATGGTTGTGGCAGTTTTGGAATACTCTTAACACTTAGCTAGTAGTTTCCTTATCTCTTTTGTGTACCCATCGGCTTATAGGGGTCCATTTAGGTGTTTAGGTAGCTATTTGAGTTACCATTTATCCTTTATTAGACTTGTGTGACTTGTAGTTAGGTTTTCTATTGTCGTTCCGTTCTGTGACCTCTAGTTGTTGTCCTTCTTACTTTTTATTACTCATTTTACTTTCCAAGCTCAATAGACTTATGATGCCTATTGTGTACCTGTTTTTTTAGTACTAATACTACACTCTACTTCTATTTTTGTGATGTATATTCAAGCAATAGTCACCAGCGTAGATTTCGAGTTTGTTGTGGGGATATTTAGAGATCGAGGGTGAGCTTATTGAGTCCTCGATCAGTTTGTCTCCTTTTGTTTATAGTTTGACTAGTCTTTTGTTCTTGAGACAAATTTGTATTTTTAGTCCACTTTTGAGGCTCACTCTTATAATAGCTCTGTACTTGTGACTACCAGGTCATCTTTTTGTTTTGGTTGTATATATATCTTTTGTTGTTCTTATTGTAACACCCCGTATTCGAAACAGACCAAAAATGCAGATTTTGAGAAGTTGCAGGTGCAACTTACGGTCAACATCCACAGACCGTAGGTCAGACCACGGAACGTGATGGTGGTCTGTGGTTCACCACTGTAACCCCTCCCCAAACCAGCTCAGAAAAGTCGGCTAAGTCCCGACTCACGGACAGACCCACGGTCCGAAGATCAAACCACGGTTCGTGGTCTGTGTCTGTGGATCGAGACCTCCTTTACCCAGCCTTTGACACAAACTACGGTTGACCAGCGTGGACCGTCATTCGATCCACGGTCCATAGGTCTGACCGTAGATGAGGGTCATCAGCCAGTTAGCTGAAAATTGTTGGTAGGTCAAATTTAGATGGTCATAACTCCTAGCATAAAAGGAATTGTATGTCCCATTACCTATGATATGATAGATAATTTAATCCTCTTTCCAACGCCACCAAGTTTGCTAAAATATGACCTCCGAATAAAAAGTTATGCTCGTTTTAGTGAAACCCTATCGGGCAAACTCGATCGACGATTCCGATCGACGGACCGTCGATTGACCTACGGCCCGTCAGTCCCGTCAGTCCCGTCCGTCGGTCACTCCGACA
>NW_006239130.1:749072-749351 GCF_000226075.1 Solanum tuberosum
CGCCCATTGGGTCCCTAGAATTCAGTCAGTTTCTTGATTCCCTTATTATGAATAGACCTAGGGTTTCTAGAATTACAGCAGATCATCATGAATTAGTTATTAACATGCTCCAAATCAGATTATCATGTTATTACATCGTTTCTTGCACAAATTTTAGAACCCTAGCTATGTATTTCTTTAGTTCCTGAATTACACATTCTAGGTTAGATATTTCAATATTCAGTTATACATACCTCAGTTTATGAATGCATCATTATCAGATTAATTGTTGCATTCTCA
>NW_006239130.1:750653-752449 GCF_000226075.1 Solanum tuberosum
AGTATGAATAGTAAATAAGCAATTTTTGAATAGTGTTTTGCATGCATTGATAATTCTTTCGTTTAGAAGTCTTTTTAACGGTGGCCAACGTTAGAACTCGCCTTGTTACTACTTGCCGGACCAAGGAGGTAATTAACGAGAAAAGAATTATCAACATAGATTTAGTGTGATACTATCTAATAGGCTAGTGTCGATTGGTGCGAAGTAATAACTAAGCCAAACATCGATTATGATGTCTAATATGAGGTAAAGGTAAGGGTTAGTAAATTATACACACGTAGCCGGACCAAGGTGCGGGGTGAAATTGTCTAGATGCCGGACCAAGAATTTAGAGATACCCAACTTATCACTTTGTATGTAATATACTAGAAAATGATTACTATTATTAGGATTACCGCGTTATGAGCTTATGGGGAACTCATTCCTAGTTACTTTTAATAATCTGAATATAAATAAATACTTAGTTCAAAGCTATCTTTTTTGTTTTTTATTTTATTTCAAATTTAATCCCCCCATTGTTATATAACGACTATCGAGTTAAATATTTGCTATTGACAATATTCTTCCATATTCTCTGTCGGATCGACCCCGACTCATAGTTGGGTAAATATATTGCATACGATCATTTATATTTCTTTTCAAGAAGTATATTTGAACGTTATCAACGTGCGCTATATCTTCTCGTGATGTAGTCTCAGCATCCAGATCACGCTTAGATCGATTCCTGATCTTTAGTTCAGCAGAATCAGTGGTGAGTCCTCATTTTCTGAGGATAATAGTCATGAGTTTCTTTTCAGTATTTTAGTCCTTTAGTTTCAGTTTTGCTAGACTTAGTTGGGGCCTGTCCCAACATTTCTAGTCAATTAGAGGCTATTTTCAGACATAGTTAGATTCAGCTTAGTATCGAGTTAACATCTTCTTTGTATTAAACTCATCAGTTTTTCATATATCTCAGTTATAGTATATGGGTATTCCCCATCATTTTATCTTATTTATGATTTAGCTTCCGCATCAGTTTATTATCTTTAGTATGCTCATGATCATGCCAACAGGGTTAGCTTGGGTCACTTGTGGTCCTAGGTCCCGTGTCCACGTCTCGAGGGTAGCTCGGGGTGTGACAAACTTGGTATCAGAGCATTGGGTTTAAGAGTCCTAGGATGTCTGAAAAGCCGCACTAAGTAGAGTCATTTTAATGGGTGTGAAGTGCACCACATCTAATGAGAGGGAGGCTATGAAATGTTTTAGGAAAAAATCACTTTCTTGATATTTTTATCGTGCATTGGTTTGATCTCTTTTCTAATCCATCGTTATGCGCTTAAGATCATGCCTCCCCGTAGAGCTAACGCCAGTAATGTTAACACAATTCCTCTAGTCCCAGACCATAAGGTTAAGAATGAAGAGTTTCATAATGCGATCCAACTATTAGCTCAGAGTATGACCAACAAGAACAATCAGCAGGTTCAGTTCCTACTAATAGAAATGGTGGATCAGTGACAGCTAAAGTTTGAGATTTTGTTTAAGGATGAATTCGCCTGAGTTTTAGGGTCACAAGTTTGTGAAGACCCACAAAATTTCATTGATGAGGTTAAGAAAATCTTTGGAGTGATGCAAGTGGTTGGTAATGGTAGGGTTGAGTTGGCATCCTACTAGCTTAAGGATGTGGCTCACATATGGTACACTCAGTGGAAAGATTCAGGGGCTACTTTATCTTTTGTAACTCCTTACATAGCAGTCCAATTCAGTGCTAGCCCATAAACTCTTTCAGAACCCTTCTCAGTCTCTACTCCAGTCGGTGA
>NW_006239130.1:752520-753221 GCF_000226075.1 Solanum tuberosum
GTATATCTCTCATCTAGTTCGGGTTAAGGATTCTAGCTCCGAAACACCAACTCTTGAGTGAGTTCCAGTGCTTAAGTCAGTTCCTGTGGTTAATGAGTTTCCAGAAGTGTTTCCAAATGATCTTCTCAGAGTTCCTCCCGAAAGGGAAATCGACTTTGGAATGGATCTCCTTCCAGATACCCAGCCTATCTCTATTCCTCCTTACAAAATGACTCCAGCTGAGATTAAGGAATTGAAAGAGCAGTTGAAGGACCTTCTTGATAAGGGCTTCCTTAGACCTAGTATTTCGCCATGGGGTGCACAAGTGTTGTTCGTAAAGAAGAAAGATGGTTCTCTCAGAATGTGCATTGACTATAGGCAGTTGAATAAGGTCACAATCAAGAATAAGTATCTCATCCCCAGGATTGATGACTTGTTCGACCAACTTCAGGGTGCTAGTCATTTCTCAAAGATAGACCTCAGATTAGGTTATCATCAGCTTAGAGTCAGAGATATTGACATTCCGAAGAAAGCCTTTAGAACTCGATATGGTCATTACGAATTTGTAGTTATGTCATTTGGACTAACCAATGCTCCTGCAGCTTTCATGGATTTGATGAACAGAGTGTTCAAGCAGTACTTGGACTTGTTCGTCATCGTCTTTATTGATGACATCCTCATTTACTCTAGGAATGAGAAAGAACATGCAAGTCATTTGAGAG
>NW_006239130.1:753721-753944 GCF_000226075.1 Solanum tuberosum
TAGCTTATGCTTTTAGACAGCTTAAGGTACATGAGAAGAATTATCCGACTCATGAACTCGAGCTTGCAGCAGTGGTGTTTGCACTCAAGATTTGGAGGCACTACTTGTATGGTGTTCATGTAGATGTGTTCACAGACCATAAGAGCCTCCAGTATGTATTCACCCAGAAAGAGTTGAATCTTCGCCAGAGAAGGTGGCTTGAGTTCCTCAAAGATTATGATAT
>NW_006239130.1:754143-754291 GCF_000226075.1 Solanum tuberosum
AACGGTTCAAAATGGGGCAGAATCTTCTTTGGTAGTAGAGGTTAAGAAAAAGCAAGACAGCGATCCAATTTTGCTTGAGCTTAAGGGTGCAGTCCACAATCAGAGAGTTTAGTGTAACGGTTCAAAATGGGGCAGAATCTTCTTTGGT
>NW_006239130.1:756672-759086 GCF_000226075.1 Solanum tuberosum
CGGGCCTACAACCCCCCCGAGCTAGGCTTGATCGACTCACACACTATATAGAGAAAATCATATACATGTATCCATTTCATCATCATTTCAATACTTATATAATCATCCGACTCATAGGACGTACATTGGACCTTCCATTTCATAAGAATTCTATAAATGGCATTTTATCAAACATATGGTGGGCTACTTGTTCATGTAAATAAAATCATGTGTTTCAAGAGTACTAAGTCCAACCAATTCCGAAATACATATAAATCAGCCCACCAACAACATACATATATATATACATATATAACAACCTTCATAATTTGATCATTGAGGCATGAAAACCATAAACATCATATAATCATTCCATTTCATGATAATATACAAAAATAGACCATAATAGGATGTGTAGTAGTAATTCCATAATTCAAGAGTTCATAAATGATCATAAGGACCCATAAACTTGAAGTAAAATAGAGGATAAATGGTTGGACTTGTGGAAAGGAAGGTTTCCACAATCAAACCCACATACCTCAACTTTGGAGAATTCTTGATGAAGATTGGAATGGAGAATTGAAGCTTGAGATTGAGTCTTGAATCCGGAATTAAAACTTGAGATGATTGAATTTGGTTGAAGATCTTGGTAGAATTTTGGAGAGGGATTAGTGAGTGTTTTTGAGTGTTTTGAAGCTAGAAAGAAATATAACTAAGTATGGGACAATCCTCTTTTTATAAAAGAAAAACGTTTTCGGCTGCTACAGTAACTTAGCTTACTGGAAATTGCCATTCTGCTCCGGTAGATTTTACAAAAATGGTCATAAGTCCCTCATCCTAACTCGGAATGAGGTGGAACCAGGTGCATTGGAAAGCTAACTCAAAGGGCTTTAATTTAATAGTTTGTGGCCCTTCCAGTTACTTGTGTGCTAAGAGATATGCCCCTTTAAAATTGACCCTCCAAATCGCATTTTTTGCGATTTTCGAATTTTGATACGGTTGCTCTAAAATTTGGGTTAGACCCATTTCCCACTCAATTTGACCCCCTGAATAAGAATATGAAGTTGAATTTCCGAAATCATGCACGGATTTTGAGATATATGGAAATTACAATTATAGGTATTTCTGAAGCACATTTTCGGACATTTTTGGGGTCGTTTCATGCCACTAGAGACTGTGGCTGTAAAAGATAGCCTTTCTTATGAGGATATACCAGTTGAGATTCTCGATCGTCAGGTTAGAAGGTTGAGAAACAAAGAAGTCGCTTCAGTCAAGGTTTTGTGGAGGAGTCAGTCCGTAGAAAGAGCTACTTGGGAAACAGAAGTAGCCATAAAGTCCAAGTAAACTCACCTCTTTCCTTCCGATTCCATTCCAGCTTGAGGTAATAGTTCCTCTTCAGTTTTTCAGTCATTCATGCGCAAATTCAGTCTTAGCATCATGTTCCTTCAGTTTGTACTTGCATTTTCAGCGTATTTGCATATTCTTAGAACTCAGTTCAGTCAGAAATTCAGTTCTCAGTGTTTCGTGGTAGGGATTGCAGCCCTCTTCCTCCATTTTAGCTAGTTTAGTCTTCATTCGAGAATGAATGGTCCCAAGGGGGAGATAATGTAACACCCCGTATCCGAAATAACCAAAAATGAAGATTTTGAGAAGTTGCAGGTGCAACTTACGGTCACCATCCACGGACCGTAGGTCAGACCACGGCCCATGCTGGTGATCCGTGGTTCACCACTGCAACCCCTCCCCAAACCAGCTCAGAAAAGTTGGCTAAGTCCCGACTCACGGACAGACCCACGGTCCGTAGATCAAACCACGGTTCGTGGTCTGTGTCCGTGGATCGAGACGTCCTTTACCCAGCCTCTTATATAAACTTCGGTTGACCAGCGTGGACCATCATTCGATCCACGGTCCATAGGTCTGACCGTAGATGAGGGTTAGCAGGTAGTTAGCTGAAAATTGTTGATGGGTCAACTTAAGATGGTCATAACTCTTAACACAAAAGGAATTGTATGTCCCATTACCTATGATATGCTAGATAATTTAATCCTCTTTCCAATGCCACCGAGTTTGCTAAAATATGACCTACGAGTAAAAAGTTATGCTCGTTTTAGTGAAGCCCTATCGGGCAGACTTGACTGACGACTCCAATCGATGGACCGTCGATTGACCTACGGCCCGTCAGTCCAATCCGTCGATCACTCCGACAGCAGTTAATTCAGGGGTCTTTTGGTCTTTTCCTATTTCGTTTAACCCCTAAGATACGTCGTTTAAACCCTAAATCATGAGGTTTTAATCAGTTTAAACTTAGAAACATAATTAGAACTTACCTTAGTCAAAATCATTAATCAAAACTTAGAAAATTAGAAGCAAGAGAGGAGAAAAGAGGTCAAGAACCCTAGTTCAAGAACGCAACAAGGTTCCATCAGTTCCAGCCC
>NW_006239130.1:759700-759854 GCF_000226075.1 Solanum tuberosum
GTACAGTCAATATTCAGTCTCAGCATGTTATAAATTTGGTCATTTCATCAGTTAGCTCGGTGTTCAGTATTTTCAGTATTTATATCATGTTCATATTATTTCATTGATTTATTGCTTTGTTCAGTTATATGTTATTTCAGCTTTACTCTATCCT
>NW_006239130.1:760783-771786 GCF_000226075.1 Solanum tuberosum
TGCTAGACTTAGCTGGGGCATGTCCCAACATTTCTAGTCAGTTTAGAGGCTTATTTCAGACATAGTTAGATTCAGCTTAGTATTGAGTGAATATCTTCTTTGTATTAAACTCATTAGTTTTTCATATATCTCAGTTATAGTATATGGGTATTCCCAATCTTTTCATCTTATTTATGATTTAGCTTCCGCATCAATTTATTATCTTTAGTATGCTCATGATCATGCCAACAGGGTTAGCTTGGGGTCACTTGTGGTCCTAGGTCCCGTGTCCGCATCTCAGGGGTAGCTCGGGGTGTCACACTTATTTTCCACTGCTTTCGTTAAATTGTTTTGGTTGTATATATATATTTTGGTTGCATATATATCTCTTGTTGTTCTTATTGTCCATTGCTTTCGTTAAATTGTTTTAGTTGTATCTCGTCGCTTGTTGTTTCTACCCAATATGCATGTTACTTGTTATTCTGAGTTATGTATCGTCTTACCTATTGGTAGGTTATGGTAGGTACCCTTATAATTCAAGGTTTCGGGTCATGACATGTTTGAGACAATGTCCTTCCCGTCTAGACGACATTAAGCTTGTGATACACCGGTTCATGTCTTCTGAGGAATGCCAATTCTTTCGTTGGTGTGCTTCAATAGTTTTACGCTCCAAATCCATAAAACTTCATTTTTCCAAGGAATGTTTGCACATAAGAGAACTAAGGCCTAAAATCCTCTTAGTTAACATTTAAACATAGCAATAATTTATAAATATGAGTTTAATAAGTTGGTAAGATACCAATTTATCAGTATCTAATTCTTCATATCACTATCAACAATATACTACACATTTATGACTCCAAAACACTTACCAACGGCTACCATATCAGTCCACACACTCCCTCCCCACCTAACACATCAATCATAAAGGGAAAAACTTGGGCTCACAATTTTTTTATCATCGTCAATCCTATCCGTATAATATAGCTAGAACATTGAGAATATCACATAAATGAGAGTATGAGACATAGTCATACCTTAATTTAAAAAATATGGACCCTTATACTAGTATTAATCAAGAAGAATGGTTGTCTCTTTAATCCGAAGAGGGACTTGAGTGAATTCTAGGCATGGTTGAAGAACAACACTTGATTCTTGGTTGATTTTCTCAACTAGGGGTCTTGGAGAGGAGAAGGGTTGAAGAACCAACTAAGAACAATTTTTAAAATGACTTAGGATCTGTATTTAATGGAGCCAAAACATAAAAATTTGATTTAATTATATCAGACCGACTTAACTTGTGGTTGTCACGTGTCTATGACAGATAAATTTGGACTCTGCATAGAGCGAAGTAAAACACACACATCTCTTTACTCTAAAGTGAGATTGAGGAGAAATTTTGTTCTTTAGAGACCAGACTCAAATAACTTTAATTTGAAATATAATAGGATCTCAAACTCCTTATGTATTGGGAGATATATATGTTCAATTCCTCCCAATTCAGAACATCTACTTGATCATATAAAATAATTTGTCGTAGTGAAACCTTTAACTTGTACTATTTTTCCCAGGCTTCCTTGGACCTCTATCTATGATATAACACTCATGGCAATGTACTATAAGTAATACTTGATCATTCATTTAAAACCTTGTTCGCCTGACAACTCATCAACAAGCAACGTAAGATAACAAAAATATAATTTTATTGTCGCATACCTCTTTAGCTTAGTGAGTTAGTTGCCTTAAAATATACGGGTGTTACACTTTTGTTCAAGATACTAATCCAACATATAACTATATCAATGTAACTTAATAATAATAAATATTACATATTAATCAAAGTTGACAAAAACAAAAGAGAGGAAAAAAAGTTCATCGAGGAAAGAAATTAAATCTGTGTTTCGAGAATTTTTTGATAAAAACTTTATCTTTTCGGTAACGTTTGTACGGATTTATCAACTTTTTTTCGGTGAAACTCATTTCTTACTCCTTGTATAAAATGGGGAAGAAGATCTTTGCACCCGATAAAAGAATACGAGATAGAAGGTGGAGTGGAGGTTTAGGAAATATTGTTTTTGTTATTTTTTCTTTGCTGAAATTAGTTTTTTAATTATTATTTTAAACTCAAATGCCACATGTCCTCTTTTACGTCACTCAAAGTTGTAATATACACACTTTTATAATTTTAGTTGATTATCGAAAAAGTGTTTAATAATATACATTTTAAGTTGTGTAAGTGTTCAAAATGTACAAGGTAATCTTGAGGTGTCTAAGTGAAAATTTGTGCCAACTTTAGAGGGATACCGATGAGTTCCACCTAAAGTAAATGGATAATCTCTTTGTAAACTTGGAGACAAATCATTGAGATAGAATGAAAAATATGTGGAGTAGTATTTCTAATATAGTAAAATAAAGAATTGATTTGCGTCTAGGACAAGAATATTACTAGAAAGCCCTACTACTTGGTTACACAATGGGAAAATAACTATATAGTATGCCATGTTAGGTTATTACATCACCGCTTAATGATGTAGTTATAAGGTCAATATGAATAGACGATTGGAGGCTCCGAAGAGCATGATCATATTATTAACTCCGTAAATTAGCAACTAGATAAATAAATTAAGTCAATGAAATATGATACTATACATGAATGTTTAGTATAGTCATAACTCTGGATTTCTCTCGACTAATAATTTCAACCAATTTTACTTTCTTTCAATATTTTAATCAAGGAACAACATCAACAACATACCAATAAAATCAATGGTGTACACATAATTTTTAGAAAGCAATGCCAATATTTATAGAAGAAGAAATAAATATTTAATTTTTGTACATATAAGTATCCTTGACTCATTTGTTTTACACTAGAAGAGGTCTTGAGTCATGAGTATGTTCACGCCAATAGGTATTTTTTATCAAGTAATGTCATTTTGTTGAATATTTATTTTCACACATAATATTAATATATATATAGTAAGTGGGGTTTGAGGAGGGCAGGGCCGTAGGCACATATATGTTCGTCGGAAAAAAAATACCGCATATACAAGTAAAATGATAAACGAAGTAATTAAATAACATATTTTGGATACCCTTGACATAATAGGTTGTTATACCCTAGTGGTTTAAGATGTCTTGAATGTGTGTTTAGACATTTGTAATGAGCCAGAAATTCCTGATTCCGACTTTACCATTACTTCGTGGAGGTAGAGATTGTTTTTGAAAGACTCCGGGTCAAGTGCATCAAACCCAAGTACAACAAGAAGAAAATAATGAAGAAAACATGATAGTGAATAAGAAAAGTAGTGTAAAGTCTACAAGAAAGAAACATTAACATTATCAAATAGTGTGCTAATCGAAACACAATAAATAACATTCGACAAGAAGTACAAGGATATGACTAGTATTACGCCAACCTTCGCAAGACAAGACAACATTCTACCCCTACTAACCTTCTACCCTTATACGCGACCTCCACTCCTTTTGATCTAAAGTCATATCTTCGATAAGATTAAGTCGTGTCATGTCTAATCATAATCGTAATCTCTTGGATTATTGAAAACACTTGCTTGAAATTACAATATTATAAAAAAAAATAAGTTATTGCTAAATTACAAGGCTACGTAGAATCGATATCTAACTTTTTTGAGTCTTATATTATCCATGCATTAATAGCCTATACGTATATTGCTAATATCATAATTTGGTATATGTATTTTAGGTATGCATCTATAAGCTTGAATCGAGTGCGTGCATTAGAGCCGTCATTTCTACTTCAACTAGTCTTCAATAAGGCCTCTATCCTCAAACTCGTTATTTTTTCTCTTTCTAAAAAAAAACGATTCCCTACCAATACCATTTCAATAAAACCCTTTCCCCTCTCCCTCTCTCTCTCTCTCTCTCTAAAAGAAGTCGATCCCTTTGTTGAAAAGGGAAAGGAGGAGAAAACAATGGCGATTGTGGAGGAAGGTAAGGAGTTTGAGACGTGCGTTGTGTTCGGTGGTCGAGGATTCATCGGGAAACCGCTTGTCGATAGGCTTCTTCGACTCGACAATTGGATCGTACGAATCGCCGATTCTTTCCCCACTATTCAACTTGAACCCTCCGAGTCCCTCCTTTCCCATGCCCTTTCTTCTGGACGCGCTTCATATCTCCCTGTCGATGTTCGTCATAAATCCAATATTATTACAGGTACCACTTCTTACAACTTCTTTTACGGAATGCACAAATTTTCTACATAAGTATATTTGTAGAGTGTAATATTTGTTAGCAGGACAATATCTCTGCAATGTGTATATTGGAAGTACTACTTGTTTGTTAGTCTACTCAATGTGTTGCCTAAAAGATAAACGAATGAGAGTTGTGGTAGGTTGTTGATGAATCCTTGTAATACAGTTGATGCATCATTTTTCAAGTGTCCTGTCAATTGTTGTTATTTATGTATAAAGTGGGAAAGGATACATACCATATGTTGTTCATTGCAAGTTGACGACAATTTGGAACCTTGCACTGTCTTTGTTGGAGGCAATGTGGATGATATTGATGGTGGCACAAACGATCAACACCAAAAGAAGTCAGGGTATTGACAAGCTGAACAACATGCTTTGAGAGGCCACAACACTCTGTCTTTTCTGATCTACTTGGAATGGGAGGAATAGGAGATTGTTCTAGCAAAATGATGAGCCATATATAAATATTGTTAACAAGTCATTTCTAGTTCATATATTTGATGGTGTAAAGGAAAATTTCCAGTTGATCATGTTTGAAACAATCTTAGTGTGATTCAATGATTTTTTTTTGATAACCGTGATGTTTGGACCAGCTTGTGCGCACCTTGAGTAATATAACGGGGTACCTTTTACCTCCCACCAAGGCTTGGACAGGAAGAAATCACCTTGTGTTTGCCTCCACCAAGTTTTGAACTTGAGACCTCATTGTTCTCAATGCAATTCATCGACCACTAGGCCAAACCTTTAGGTGGTGTGAATTCAATGAATTATGTCTTGACTAACTCACAAAATAAAAAAGAAAACAAAAATAAAAGCACGTGACTACTCTTTAAGTTGGAAAATTATGGATTCTGTTTTAGTGGACTCAAGTTTTAGGGCTTGTTAAGTGTTCGTCACCATATATGTTAGCTTCTTTTATTGAACATAGTTTGAACTCTATTTGAAGGATATGCTTCAAAATATTGTAGTTCTACTCCCTTACAATTTCTTGAGTTTGGCAATTTGCAGAAACCTCTCTTCTCATAGATAGGGTTAAAACTCAAAACACTATAGTGAAGGTTAGCATGGACCCTACGCAAGGATGATATGCACAAATTGAGAATGATCCAAAGAAAAAATAACTATTTTCTGCATGTATAAGAATGGTCCAAAGAAAAAATAACTATTTTCTGCATGTATAAGAATCTTATTGACCAGGATTTGCTTTTGCTCCTAACTGAATGCTCACTTAAATAGAACAAAAGATGGAATAGGAAGTAACGAGAGAAACATCGAATTATTTGTGGAAATAAACAACAGATTCATGCCCCCAAGGCCTAGCTCAAGTGGCAAAAGGTGGAGGATTTGTGGCTTAGGTCGCAGGTTCAATCCCCACACCATGCAAAGCGATGCCTGGTATTTAAGTGGAGAAGGGTAGAGGGGCGGGCCCATTATCCACCGAGTTTAGAAGGCTGTGATTGGTCCAAAGGGCGGGTCACATACGGATTTCTCGGTTATCAAAAAAATAAAAAATAAAATAAAATAAACAACAGATTCACATGCATGCACTGGCTAACATTATCATGAAAGTGGTTTATCTCAAATCTGATTCCTGATACCAAATCTCAAGCCCAAATGTGTGATCAATGACAACAAACCTACTCGACCACTCTCCTTTTTCAAAAAGTAAAAAATCCCTACTTGACCACTCTTCACTTTATCAAGATGCATGTATCTTGTGTGAATAAATGAAGGAAGAGGTTTTATGATAGAAGATGAGCACTCAGAAGCTGAATATCCTCCGGATTTGTTGAAAGAGAAAATTAAGGCTAATGAAATTATTTTCCTTTCAACTTGGAAGAACAAATATATTTCATGTAGCAGTTTGTATTTGAATCTAAAGCAATAAGGGAATGTATGATAAAATGTTTCTCTTAGTGTGCTAACATGTATGCTTATTTCCATGAGATGTCCAATGATACTTTTGAGCAGGTACTTCCTATGAAATTCCTTCCTCTTTCCTAGCACCCCAAGTGTTTTACATTGCATTGTTGTATGCTCGCTTATTTTAAAACAAAACCTTGAAATTTTTCCTTTCATGAAAGTAGTAATTGTGTCCTCAGTTACCGGGCTTATACTCCTACATCATCATTCCAGGCATACACATCACATAAACACCATTATGAAGATTTAAAAGGTGGTCATGGCTTATTATTAATAGCGGAGTACTCCCTAATTTGTATGATGAATGATTGGAAGTACAATATTCTGAGATATGCCACAATGTTCAACAGTATTCTGTAATGGATGATTGCTTTTTGCTTAGTTCTTTGCAAGGACATCCAACTAATTCTATCTTTGGTTTTGGGAGGTTTTCTGAATGGGGAAGTAATGATGGGCACTCACTGACCTATTTCCCTATTAATTTGCTTCCCTGTAGGAAGTGTTTATTCTCCTTTAACTTTCTTTTGATTCAACTGCAAGGGATTAAAAGATATTTATTTCGTCCATTTTGCATACTAGGAGAGGGTTAAAAGAATTCCGAGGGAACGAATATTCTTAAACTTATTTTTCTATCTACAAACAAGGGAAAGGTACTACCAGCCCCTTCTAGTCCGCCTCCAGCTATTCCTTCCACTTTCTGTGCTGTCACCTTAAAGAAATGCTGTAGTACTTTTTTCGACAATTAAGAAATGCAGTAGTACTTTTCTTGACAATTAAGAAATGCAGTAGGACTGTGATCTAGTCAATCAGTTTATGTCGTTTGATTGCTTGTTTGACATTCTTTGTTTATATATAATATATCTGACTTGGCTTTTTGTAGTTTAAGCAGTTTCTAGAGTTTCTTACTTTTTTCTGTACCTTCCTGGAAAACTGTGTTATCCCACTCAAGTAAAGTTGGACTGAGTTTTACTGCATCATATTCTCCCCTGCAGCTATTGATGGTGCATCAGTTGTATTTTACATGGATGCTAGGGATTCATACACTCATGATTTCTATATTAGCTACACAATTATTGTTCAAGGTAATTTTTCATGCCGCAGTCACATAAGTGAATTGCACATTTTTGCTATTTAAATTTTTGGCGTCCTGATTGAGCATGAATATTATGTCTTTCAGGTGCCAAGAATATCATTTCTGCCTGTCAAGAGTGTAAAGTCAAAAGGCTATTATACAACAGTTCTGCTGATGTAGTTTTGAACAGCTGGCAGGATATACACGGTGGAGATGAGTCCTTACCATATTCCAGTAAAGTAAGTTTCTTATCAGAGCTTGTTTAACTGAATTTGGAAATTACTAGACTATATTCCTGTCAACCCTCTTCTACATTTTTCATTAGGCCAGTATTTTCTTGTTTTCCTCATTTCTTCTTTTCACTTTGATGCTTTCTCAATGCAGTTTGTGAACATGGTAACTGATCTTAAGGCTCAAGCAGAGGCTCTAGTTTTAGTTGCAAATGATGCTGATGGCCTTCTTACTTGTGCACTTCGTCCCAGCTATGTTTTTGGACCTGGAGACAATTATCTCTCTTCTTTGCTGGTCGGTGTTGCAAAATCTGGCTGGGGCAAGGTTGGAAGCCTTCTTTTTATTTGCTTTTCTGTTGGTTAAAACCAATCAATTATGTTCCTTCTTTTTGCTAAGCCTGTGTAGATGTGATGGACTAGACCTAAGTTCTTTGTTGTAGCATCAGCATCCAACAAAATTCTTACTAAACTCGTTAGATGCTTCAAATCTTTATGGAACTTCTCTTTCTCTGCTCTTTGTTACCAGTATCCTTCGGTTTCCTTGTGGAAGTAGGCAAATAGGAATTGGTGTAGAAATTAGAATTTGCAGCATGTTTTGTGTCAGGAACCACCTTGGGATGTACATCGAATAAAAGAGGAAAAAGATCATAGACTCCTCTCACGTCACAATTTTAGTCATTATGTAGGTGTAATATTCTGATCTAGCATTTTTTAACTGTGTTTAGTCTTTGTATACATACTTTTTGAATAAGTAATAGACATTCTCATTTCAGTTTATTATAGGACTTGGTGACAATATGACTGACTTCACCTATGTGGAGAATGTTGCCTATGCGCATATATGTGCAGAAAAAGCTCTAAGTTCTAGGGGGAGTCATGTATGTGGCAAGGTACGGATTTTTAGCTATCTCTATTCGATGTTTCCTTTTGATGTGGTTAATATATTTACAGACAGTGTGATGCCATGCATTGTAGGCCTTTTTCATCACTAATCTCAAGCCGATGAAGTTCAAGGATTTTGTATCTCTTGTATTTCAGAGATTGGGATATCAAAGGTAAGGTAGCTGGCATACTATTCTCTTACGTCTATATTTATTGATGATGCTCCCATCGACAGGAGGTTTATTTATGATTTTTTTTAAATATATGTCGATTAGGTGAATAGCAGTCATGACTATTGACAGTACTGTGGTTCCTGCATGTTGCAAAACTCTACCTCCCATCATGACTAACATCCTAGCTAAACAAGTTTGTCAAGTGCTAACAAATTTTCTTTGTTGTTATCTTTCTGATTTTATGGTTTGTGAAGGCTATCAAACTCTAACTTGGTCGTTATCTTCATCGCCAGTTCGTAATTCAGAATTTGCAATGGTATTTATGTGAGTAAAGATGGAATGACAGAGTCTTCTTGTACAATTTATTTGGCTAGAGAATTCTCTTTGATTATCTTATTTTATTCTGTCTCTTCATTTGTCTTTGATGAAGAGGTGTAATTAGTCAAAATCTTCTCTATCTCTCTCTCTCTCTCTCTCTCTGTGTGTGACACCGGTGGTGTCTACTTGAGCGCACCTTGACTATTGCTTCAAGTACCTGCATCTTCCCCGTGAATCCGAATATCCGATAAAGGCCTGCCCACCAATGTTGGGCGTTTAGGCAAATGGAAAGAAATCACCGAGCTTTTTTGCCCAAATTAGTCAGTATTGTTCCAAGTAATTCTCTTTTCATCCATTACTTCTTGTTACACGTCATTCTTCTCCCTTTTTCTTGTACTACTTCCCCTCTTTACATATGTCACTGTCTTCATCACTAGCTATTGCATATACTGTTGATACTTGGATAAATGTTACTCTTAAGTTGTCTATTTGGTGACTTTCTTGGCTGGTCATAGTGTATTGTCTTAATTCTTGACTTACATCTTTCTTTCTTTTGTTGATTTTGTAGCTTTGCTCCTTCCCTTCCATTATGGATTTTGTGATGTGGCTTCCTGAAACATTCGGTGTTTTGTGATTGCAGGTCGATTATCAAGATTCCTGCTATGGTTACCCAATATATTACTTTGATCATAAAATGGATCATTTCAAGGATGAGCAACTGGAGTACTGAGAATGTGCCAGTTTTTGATATTATTGAATTAGCATTGTGCCATAGGAGATTTAATTGCTCGGCAGCTCAGAAATACATTGGATATTCTCCAGTTGTTTCCCTTGAAGTATGTTTGATCCTTATTTTTATCATTAGCTGTAAACAGTGACTAAACAACTGCTCTCTGTCTCATATTGTTCTGTTGGCACTTAAATTATTCTCTTTGATTACAATATTTTCAAATAAAAGAATTTTAATCTTAACTATGAAAATTTGTAATTTTGTAATACTTCTCCAAATATGTAAATGTCACTTCCAAGAAAATAAATTAGTAAGAAATCAATATTTGCGTTCACTTCCAAATCTCTTCTTTGCTTTTCTAAGAAGCTTTACTTTTCTTTAAGTTGCCCTAGTTCGTTGTTAAGTATGCGGATTTTGTTGTAAGCAGCCTAAATTTGTTGATCTGTGCTGAAAATATGGTTGAGATTTGGGTTGCTTTTGAATGTGCTATAGGGCTTATACTATTTTTTTTTTGGACATGACTCAACTGCTTATTACAGACGTGAAACTCTGATACAGGAAGGAGTTGCGCTAACCGCCAAGTCCTCTCATTTAACCAGAGAGTCATCTTTCTCAAGCTATAGCGACACCGATGAGGAGTCAAAAGTGCATAAACTTCTAGGAGGTGGAAAAGGTTGGTATGTTACTTTGTGAATTTTTTAGCCTTGCAGAAGTGTGGTTTTCTAGTTTATTTGATTTAGTGGAAATACTAAAATACTCTAGGCATTTTTCTTCACCTAAAAGCTACATTTTTTTCATGAACTGGTAGAGAGAACTGACTTGCCACAGTTTTCTCTAACGCCCATTTTCCAGAACTTCTCTCAGGAAAAAGTATTGTGTTTGACCACAATAGGCATGCTCGAGTTTGGTGTTTTGACCACAATAGTCATACTCGAGTTTGGTGTTTTGACCCAATTCTGGTGTTCTTCTGAGACTGAATTTGAGTTTGCATCTTAGACTTGGTTTCTGGCTATAGTTTTAAGCTCATCACAGAAACTTCCTTGGCAACCCAAATGTAGAGCGACATCAAATTTAGGAGAAAATTTTGTATACCCATAGATTCTAATAGACTAAGGGGTCGTTTGGTTTGAATACTAATTATACTGGGATTAATTATACTGGGAAAAGTTATGCTAGAATAAGTTATTTATTGCTTGTTTGATTTGTCATATTCAAACTAATATTCATTGTATAATTTTTGAGAATAAGTTGTTTGTTTACAAAAATACCCTCACCTTATTTAGTTTTTGTTTTTTACATTTTCTTTGCTAAGCTTTAGTTATTCATTCTTAAAAATAAAATTTCCATCTTATTTAGCTTAAATATTTGTGTGTGCATTTCCATGATTGTGCCGTATGTTTAAAATTTAAACGTTCATCTTATTTAACTTAAAAATTAAACTTTCATCTTATTTAACTTAAAAAT
>NW_006239130.1:772079-805113 GCF_000226075.1 Solanum tuberosum
ACATTTTAAGAGAAATCAAAATATAAATAAACATAATAATTACACAAATAAATTCAATTTATAATATATTCATAAATATAAATTGTATTTTTAAAATGTAAATTTTTAATAGAAAAATATATTTATCATAAAAACAACGAATAATTAAGGTTGTGAATGTTATTATGTTGTTAAAAATTATGTTAATATGTATGAATGTAAAAGTGGTGTATAAAAGAGAGTTTAAGGGGGGGTATTTTTGTTAATTTACACACTTTATCCCAGAATAAGTTATCCTTGGATTACTATACCACCCCTAGTGAGGGATAACTTATCCCAGGGCTAATTGTTAATCCTGGGATAAGTTATCCCTACGTCTTTGCAACCAAACAATGAATTAAAGGCCACTAAAAAGTTATCTCAGGATTAATTTATCTTATCCATCACACCAAACGACCCCTAAGTATTAATATTGTTACTATTGTATAGTTGCAGCTTTTTCTTTTTGTGGGATGAGGGGTTGTGGTTAAAGTTTTCTTATGCCAGTCTGATTCTACTTCTAGCTTTTGTTCTGTATCTGCCAAATTGATTATTGAAATCACAATTCTTCATTGTACCATCTTGGTTACCTCTAAATAACAATATATAATGTTAGTGCAGTTGCAGAAATTTTATTGTGGAGAGATGAGCAGAGAACATTTACTTGTTTCCTTTTGCTGGTTTTCATCCATTACTGGTTCTTCCTGTCCGGGAGGAGTTTTCTTTCATCTCTTTCCCAGCTTCTACTGATGATTGCTGTTACTCTCTGGGGATACAGCATTCTTCCACCAACAATGTAAGTAAGCCACTGAATATACTGTCTTTAAATGTTTTGAATAGAAAGCTGTCCTAAAAGAAATGTTTGGACAGACAAGTCCTATCATATCTTCATCAAGGAGATGAAATTTTTTGGTATATTATTTTTCTTTACGAGACAACTGGATATAAATCATATTCTTAGGACGTGTCATGCGATCCCTAATATGAACCTTAATGCATTGAAGTTATAAAATAGAATAGTATATGTGACTTGTTAGATATATATGCAACTGAAGTGAGTGCTTCCCTGAACACCTCCCACATGAAGTAAAATAAAAGGTGAAAAGAACTGATTGATGCTACTTCATCCTGTTGTAAGCGGAATCAGAACACTACAAATCCTTTAGCATTACTTTTACCTGTAGGTCCAACATCTTCCCTTTTTAAGTAGGGATGGCAATGGGGCAGGGCGGTTGTGGGGCAAGGCAGGTCTAAGTCTATGCGGGGCGGGGCAGGTCTAAGTCTAACCTTAAGCGGGGCAGTTGTGGGGCGGGTTGGAGTAATTTTTTTAAGAAATTAAGCGGGGCGGAGCGGGTTGAAATATTTTTCTCACTTTTCTTAATCTCTCGGCTCTTAACTGTTAGTCTATTACCATCTTCACTCTTTCTCTATGGTTTTCAAAGAAGTACTCAAATTTTGTAATGGGTTTTAGTTCAGGAAATTTTAATTGAAATGATTTGTAAACAAAATAGAATTTATTTATGATATATGAGGTGTAGAAACTGTTTAATTGGTGTGTTTTAACAAAACAACAACTAAGAAAATAATTAAACTAGATCTTCACTGTTAAAAAAATATAATAAAAAGTTAAATTTGTGTACTGTTTTAGCAAATAACATAATAAAGAAAAGAAAAAAAAATCGATATAACATAAGTGGGGCGGGTCTTTGCGGGGCGGGGCGGGGCGGGTTAAGAATAGAAAAAAATATTAAGCGGGGCAGGGCGGAGCGGATTAAAATTTTGCGGGTTAAGCTTCAACCCGCCCCCACCCGCCCCATTGCCACCCCTATTTTTAAGTCTTCCTAACTCTGTTGTGTCAGCTCAACTGAATAATATGCAAATCCGGACACCCATCATTATAGAAAAAGGATAATATTTGAGAAAATTTTAAAAATATACAGCCCAGCACCACAAATTACACCCATGTAGCCCCATTTTCAGTTTCCACCCACATAGCCAACTTTTTTTTAGCAACAATGTTTATACATCTGGTGTACAACATTATACAATATTATACAATAATATACACTTACCTTAAAATAATGTAGCAATCTTGTATAGAAGTGTATAATAGTGTACAAGAGGTGTTTATACCTATGATGCTCGGATTTCAGTGCAAGTAACCAATCTAGGTGTGGATCTAGAGGTTGGATCCTTCATAATCTAAATTTTAAGATTCGGGCGTACGGATATGGGTCAGGGGATTTGGCTTTAAATAGTTCAAAATTCTTAAAAAATCTATAAAGATAGCCTAAAAGGTTGTGAGGTGAAGCCAACAATTCAATCTTTCATTTTGAGAATTTCTCAAGTTGTAGGCACTAGCAGGCAACGGCTACAACTCGATTTCCATTTTCCATTTTTCCTCAATTTTTGTCATGGATTGTGGTCATAGTACTCAATCTCGGTTGACCGCTCCCCGTACGAATCCCACACTTACTATTACCAAACGTCATGTCGACAGGAGTGTGGCGGCTAAATGAAGAGTCCTCACAACATAGGTTAATACACAGTTTTACATTGTTATATAAGATTATACAAACTTCTACAAAAACTGGGTTTCATCTCCTATGAACTTCAACCACAAAACTCCATCCTAACTGTGTTAAATTTTCATTGAATA
The DNA here is from genome assembly GCF_000226075.1 of Solanum tuberosum. Lineage (NCBI taxonomy): Eukaryota > Viridiplantae > Streptophyta > Magnoliopsida > Solanales > Solanaceae > Solanum > Solanum tuberosum. Next base: position 774,757 of record NW_006239130.1, read on the forward strand.
GCTTAAAGTTCTAACCACAACTTCCAAATAACATCCGCAATGAGCCTCAGTCATCAATTTGCCAAAATTTTCAACAAATCACAAAATTCACAATGCGTTTTCAAGCTTTTGAAAACCCCAATGATGGCGGGTTCCTAATTTTTAACTCTTTCACCCAACAATGTTTTAATCTGTGATAATAAACATGAATATCACTATCAATCAGTTTCTAAGCATCAAAAAATGAAAATCATGATCACAAATTTAGGAATTATTGTTTTTTCCCCAATTATTTTAAATTATATATGTAATGGATTAAATAGGCTATGATCTGAAAAATGGGCTAAATAGGGTAAGCTTAGCCAAGTAATGTAGAGTGGAAAAATCTCAAAATATTATGTGGAGGTTCATGGGGATAAGGCCCGTTCTTTGTTTTCCTCTATTTTTAAAATTGCCTATGAATTGTTTAAATAATCTATTCCCAATTAGGAGCTTTTGATGATTCACAGCATTATTTCATAATGAACTTACCGGCTTCCAGTTCCCTGTTTTTAGGTTTCAGAATTTTTTATATTGTTTTGATAAAAGGTTTCAGTATTTATTTTATGCATGGGATGCTTGTATTCCCCCAATAATGACGTCTTTGCTGCAGATATGGGATTTCAGTTCCCAGAATATCATGGTCCTTCTTTGAGATCTCTGAAGTGGATATGAGAAATTGCTTTTACAACGTAGCATATATGTGGAACAGAGTGAGTCATTTAGCAAGGTTACTTGCCCAAGGAGAGGATTGGCATATATTTCTGAAGGTGTGTACTAAATGAATTCATGTTCTTACTTCCTTTTTACTAATTTTAAATTGAGCAAGTGTTCTCCATAAATTGAGTTTGCTTAGCCTTAATAGTGTTTTTGGATGATTTCCACACGGTTTTTCAAATACTCCAAATCTAGTATCTGAGTTCTCCTCTCCAATCTTCAAAAAAGGCCAAACAATTTTTTTTTTCAAAAACTCGAATAACGTCAAACAAATGGGCGGCATTGATCATTCCTAGAAGTTATATTGCACTTCGTGTAAGTAATTAGAACTGAGAGACGGGTAAAACAAACAAATTTAAGCTTTTGGATGTGTGCCAAAAGAAACTAATCGTAGACAATAGATTTAGCAGATGAAGTATCAAGAAGAGTGAGACATTTGACCTTGGGAAAAGAAACTGATTGTGAGATACATATGGACCTCATCTATTTGATGATTAATTAGAATGGACATGTTAAAATGGCTATCAATTGGGTCAGACTGCAAATAGTGTTTGTAGTCTGTCCTTGAATCTACTGTTTAGGTTGTGTTGCACCTCTAAAAGTTTTCTTATTTTCTGCAGGCTGCAATACCCCTATATGTTTTGAAGTTGGTTATTTCGGATTGCTTGACTTTTGCACTTGGTATAGGTATGTGTTACGCTACATTTTTATGCTTAATGGTTGCATTGAAGTCCATATCTGGTAGTTTGTTTACATGACTCAAAACCACTGCAGCGCTAGCACTGGCATTCACTTCATTCCTCATTTATGAGCAGTATGAGGATGAAATTGATAGTACAGCAAATGTAATATTCAGCATATCAAAAGTTGCCTTTACCCTGCTGATGAGGAGATTACCCTTGCCTCCGGCATTGCTCCATTCTGATTCAGAAATCCGATCTTCTAGATTGAATATCAAGCAATGAGGTGTGCTAATGCTGTACTCACTCGTAACAACATACAGAGTAAGAGTGGTGTACATCTTCCTGGCTCAGTTTCCTTATTTAGATTGTGTGACCTCTTGTACAAGTAGTTTGTTTACCCAATATGTAAAGTGTCGGTTGATCTGTATCCTATTGAGAAACTCAAGTCCCCCCACCACCTCATTCCTCCCATACAACACTAGGGCTACAAAAAAAAATTGGGAAGTTTAAAAGAAAAGAAATAAGACTCCCCCCCGCCTGTGAGGATAGGCTTTGCTCTTTCTGACTGAGATAGATCCTAAATGATGACAAAATAGTGGATAAATGCTCTGCTTGGATACAAATTATGCTTGCCAATTTCTTACTGTTGTGTGATTATTTCAATGCCCTTTTAATGTTATACCTGAAGAAAAATATGATATCTTTTTAGAGAAGTAACCCATCTTGTAGAAGGGTGCATCTTTCAAATTCCCTTTCTGCTTATTTTATTTTTAACCCTACTGTTACTATTATTGTTTTTTTCCTTCCTCCCATCTGTTCCGGCAGGCTATTTGCTGTCAAGTGGCATATATCTTCTATTTATCAATATCAATCAATTTTACTTCATAAGTGGAAATTTTCAATATCAAAATGTCGATTGACCAAAACTCGTATGTAGGTTCCAATGATTTTGTTAGCTTACAACGAAATACAACTTTTCTAATACCTTTCTATTAAAATATATATAATCACACATTTTAATAAAATCGGAATGACCTTGAGAGATTCATGTACTTATCTTGGATTGTAATCTTGATCCTTGTTGAACACTTGAACTTGATCAAAATAAGGATTTTAAAACCCATCTTCGATCGTTGATTAAATATTTTACATTCAGAAAAAGAAGATTAAATAACAATAAAAAAAAAAAACTTTTAAAAACTTCTTCCCTGGTCGCCCTCCCCATCTTCTTCTCTGTCTCCCAGGCCCTTACCTCCATCCCCCTCCCCCCCAAATTTTTTTGGAATTCCCCATGTTCCTTGACCTTACCCTCTCCAGGTCTTCTTCTTTCTTTTCCTATTTCTTCCTACATTGTCATTGATTTAAGTTAATTTTTTTGCATTTTTTAGTGATAATGCCATGGTTTTTTAAAGGCTTGTGAATTCCTGCATATTAGGTTTATGTTTCCACTCTTCATACGTTCTTGTGCTAAGATGGGTTGTTTAGATTTGGATTATATAGGTCATGGATAATCTCTTTTACTTTAAAAGCAGGTCTTAAAAAGGGGAAACTACAAATATTTTTACCATATTTACTAATTCTCTTTATAATTTGAAATGACTTCCATTTTATTTTACAATTTAATAATTTCATATTAGATTTAAGTTAGATACATGTGAATCATACTAAATACACACTATATACATGTATTTGATATGATTCATATGTATCTGTGAGATACAGATACGCGAGCGAGATATGAGAATGACGAGCGAGACGGGAGGGAGGCAAGCAAGACTTATTTATGCATACGAGATACTTGTGAAGCACATTTAATATACCTATACATGTATTTAATGTGATTTGCATGTATCTGGGATAGCAGATACAAGAGCACGATATTAGAGTCGCGAACGGGATGGGAGAGGCAGGTAAGATTTGTCTATGTATTTCAGATACATGTGAATTACACTATGTACATGTATTTGGTGTGATTCACATGTATATGAGATACCAAATAGTAGAGCGAGATATGATAGTGACGAGCAGAGGGGAGGGAGGAGGGCAAGATTTGTCTATGTATTTCATATACGAATCACATTATATACACACACACTATATACATGTATTTGGTGTGATTTACATATATCTGAGATACCAATTATCAGAGTGAGATATGAGAGTGGCGAGCGAGATGAGAGGAAGACGAGCGAGATTTGTTTATGTAAATAGAATACCTAGCGTCATATGGACAGAAGAAGTACCAATGATGAACAAGGTTGAAAACCTTCAGTATGCTATTATCGAGAAGTTCTCATATGAATGGTCTAAACTGGAGGAGGCACGTACTAAAATTTCTAAACAATGTAATATTAAAGGGGAGTGCAGAATTGGTCTACTGAGACATAGACATGTATTGTTGAGGTTTAGTTGGATGGAAAATTATCACGACCCAAAAATAGACGTGATGACACTCATCTTATCCTATCAAACAAGTTAGCCTAAATCCAAATATAATGATAAAAATATGAAAGTAAAATAAGACTAAGAAAATTTAACAATAATTGCCAACCCTACCCCCACCTCCACCCCCGGACACCTCCCACCCACACCCAAAAAAAAAATCCCCCAGCCATCCTTAGACTCTCCAATTTTTTATTTTTTATTTTAAAAAACAAATAGTGTATTAGAGATTTTTACGATAAGTGAGTGATATATAGGTATATATAGATTTTCATGTTTATTCACTCTGTCCATATTTGTACGAGCTTAAATAGATTGAAGTTCATATTTACCCATTTAAAAAAATATGAGTGATCCATTTAATTTAATATGAAAAAATGGATTTATTTCACTTATATGGGTTGAAATTGTTACCCTGGTGTGAACATTACATGTATCTCCAAATTAGGATGAATCAACATTAAATGTGCTCCTACATGCTGTGGGTGAGGACTGTAACAAATTAAAAGGTTAAATGGAATTATTTTGACTAGTAGAGTAATATGTCTTAAATTATTTTGACTATACCTCTAAATTATAATGTTCCTTAATTCCATGAGGCTATTTATTTTAGAAAAATGATAAATAAAAGTATCCATAAAATTAGCTCTCGAGTCCTAAGTATAAACTGAGAAAATGAAAAAAATATGGTCTTAATAATAAAATGACCTTATTCGAAATGTTTTTTCTTTGCAAAATTTTCCAAAAAAAAAAAATAATTATGAAAAATATAAAGAATTATATTCACATGATTGATTGATAACTGATAAAGCGTAAAAAGTGTAAGGGAGAAATGAAAATTTAGAGGAGCATGTAAGAAGATGACTTATGATATACAACTTCTTTAAGTAATAGTGATAACTTAATAAAATTAATCAACTTACGTTTAATTTTTTGGCATTTCATTTAATATAAACAATAAATATTACAATCACTTATTTTTTTTGAGGTACAAAGGTATTTCAATTAAGTGGTAGACAAATATTAAATAGTGCAAAAGATCATATTATGAGAGGTAATACATTGTATGAGATATTATATGTTTCTTTTATAGATAATGATTATCTTGTAAGTTGTAACTGATTTAGATTTGAAGAGGCAAAACAATATAATTGGCAGTAAAGATTTAGTGTTTTTTTGTTTGTTAAAAGCAGTAAAGATTTTGATATGTAAGCCTTGTCTTATGATTCAGTTACTAATTCTTAAGTTACTAATTAATAAAAGTGGAGCTATTGGACTTCAATTATGTAATTAAAATAGACATTTAATTAAATTTTGATTTAGTAAAGGGGCAAAGTGGTAACACAACTTTATAGGAAGGAGCTTTCCAGTGTCCCTTATTATTATTACAATTTTTTATTTTTTTTTAAAGAGTTGAGTTATAAAATAGAAAATGTTGAAATAAACAATATTAATTTTATCATTTACATTTTATTCATAAAAAAAATATCATAAAATGGAAGGTGCATTTGCTATCAAACAAGAAATATGTGAAACTAATTAAGATAATATAATCTCTCATGGTATGAATATGTCGATTTAAATATATGTAAAACCTTTAATGAAATTATCAAAGGCAAGGCAAGAGACAAATTTAGAAGGGGTAAACAACAAACAAATTTTTTAAATGATCTCTATTTTTAACATGAATAAATTTTATCATTAAAATATATATTGTCAAAAAAATAAATCTCAATTACATATTGTACATAGTACAACAAAAAGGTCCTAAAATTTCAACCAAATAAATGGCTGCATTTTTCTGAAAATTTTGGCTCGAACCAGCACTAACTTGGCAGAATAACAATGACTTGTGATGAGTCTACCGATCTACATACAAGTATAGAAGAAAGAAAATTCGATGATTGAGGTTAGGGGTTGTGATTTTTTGTAGGGATAAAATAACTATTAGTGACAGAACTTTGATTAATGTTTTACCACACATGTGATAATTAATGGCTTGGGAATGTAATGTGAAAGATTGTTCGTTCATGCTATAATTAATGTTTATTTTACAAATGATAGTAATGACAATGTAATGACCCGAATGGTCATTTTGAGAAATTTTCACAATATTCTCGTTTTAGCTCTCTTGATATCAATCCCGAGTCATTTCTGATTGGATTTTGAAATTGGTTTCGAGCTTTGAGTAAAAAGTTGTGAATTCTGAGAGTTTTTGAATTTGAGAGGCTAAAGTTGTTAAAGAGTGGTTTTTGGTATCTTTTGGAGATTCGAGAGTCAGAATGGAATTCTGTCGATTCCATCAATCTTGAAATGTGGAAATCGGTCTAAGAGAGTTGTTGGTTTCAGATTTGGAGTCTTTTTGAGGATTTGAGGTCCTAGGTTGGAAATTGTTCAGATTTTAGCCTTTGGATTGGCTTTGGTCAACATTCAGGGTTTGGATGCTCGTATTGAATTTTCAACAGTTCTGTTGAATTTGGGAGATGATTTTAGGCCTAGAAGAGGTCTTGATGAAATTTTTAGAGGTCCCGAACTTGATTTAACCTTTTTAGATATTATGATTAGTTTCTTGTGACTTACACGGGTCTTGGGTCAAGAAGACCTGAGATTCGTGTTTCGATGGTTTCATTGTGTCTGGAACATTGAGTATAGTCAAGTTGCATGCATAATTTATGTGTATGAAATTTCAAACGAATCCCGAGAGTTCATTCTATGATTTTGTTATTGGCAGTGTGTTGCTGGTGTCTGATGCCTTTGCTTTTGCGATGGGATCTTCACTTTCACAAAGATCACGTTAGAAAGGTGGGTTGACCCTCGCTTTCACGATCTTCACTTCAGCGAAGGTCGGCTCGCAAAAGCGATGGACAATCACTAGGCGGTTCACGAATGTGATGGTTACGTAAGAGAACATGGGTCCGCTTTTGGGATATCAGAGAGGGTTTTGACTTGCAATTTTAGGGTTTTACCCCATTTTCCTCATTTTGAGTTTTGAAAAACCCTTGGAGGAGATATTAAAGAGATCTCCTATGCTAAATCATTTGAGTAAGCATTTGTGACCTTAAAACTTCAATTCCCTTTCATCATTAAAGGATTTTAACATCAAAGCTTGGAATTTTCATTGACAAATGAAAAAGTTTTTCAAGAACTTGAGTTCTAAAGTAAAATGGTGATTGTGAACAGATTTTAAGTCACTTTTTCAAAATAATTTTCACCAATGAGTTCCAAATGCATTGGGTAATGTTTTCAAGCAAAGTTTTTCGGATTCAAACCTTAATTTTGGATTTGGATTTTTGAGTTGAATTGACCCATTTTCAAAGTGTATGTTAAGGGTGTTGTTATTTCCAGAATCTAATTGTGTTTACTTGTTTGAACTAGATTGTGTGGCTTTGAACATTGTTCTGAAAGGGAAGTGTGGCACCCCGACTTTTCGAAACGTCTAAATTAACTCGTACCTTCGTGGAAAGACAAAGAGGGTGAGTAATACATTAAGAATGATGTGGTCTGTCATATTTTAAGTGTTCAAGGGTTGTATCTCAAGTTTTGAAGTAAGGTAAGTCGCAAAATAAAAGTTAGCGAAAGTTATCGTAAGTTCCTTTTTAACGATTTCTCTGAAATTTGGGTCAAATGTCTCGGAAGTTTTCTCCCAATCTATAAAGAGTTATGGGGTCCACGACCCCTTAAATCAAAAGTCTACGAGTCTAGTTTCGAATGCATCAAACGGTTTGTTCATATGACTTCAAAATAGAGAGATATTCGCGTTTTCGCAAGACCGCGCAAGCAGGCACGTGAGGTGGGTCTCCTAAGTTGGTGGAAGCTTATAAGATAGCATCTTCTTCATTTTTCTTCATTCAAACTCGTAAGAAACCCACGAAAATAAGATAAATTCTCCTCAAATCATCCTTGTGTGTTCATGATCTCTTCTTGGCTCCTTATCGAAAATTGCTCTACTTCGCGAGCTCGTCGTTTTGGTATAGTTTTCATGGTGAATTGATCGGTGTAGCTCCGTGGAGGTTGTGGCAGCAGAGTTTTTTCAGTTGCTATGGGCGTGTAAGGAAAGGTAGGAACCATCTTTTATTAGTTTATCGATACCTTAGGTCTTGGATAGTAATTTACGATAGGAATCCGTATTGATTGTCGTAGAAATTCTTGTCCTTAATTATTGATTAATTTTACCTTTTTTTTAGTGTTGCAGTGGTGCGGACAGAGGTATTTTCAGCATAAATTATAAAGGAAAAGGTATGTTAAGGCTATTCCCTTCGTTCAGCATGTTTCCTTAGAACTTGGGAGTAATATAGTAGGGTAGTTAATGTTGGTGATCTTGTAGATGTAATTGTGAATGGTTGGCTGATTGAGTGGTTATAAACCCTCATTATAGGGACTCATAATCTGTTAAGAACGACCTTGAATTAGGAATGACTTGGAAACTATATATATATTGTTTATAGCTAAATTGCTCACCCTTAGCTTATTCAATTGTTTGTTTGTTCGCCCTTTGGGGGCTATTGTGGTTAACTGTTGAGCTATGAATTGCCTATGGGGGCTATGATGTTGTCTAATAAGACTATGTTATTGCCTAAGAGGGCTATGTGTTTCCCACGGGGATATATTAATGCCAAAAAGTGTTATGTGTTACCTACGAGGCTATTTTGACGCCAAAGAGGGCTATGTGTTGCCTACAGGGCTATGTGATGCAAAAAAGGGCTACGTGCAGCCCACAGAGCTATGATGGTGCCTAAGAGGGATATGCGCTACCTACGGGGATATATCGTTGCCAAAAAGGGATATCTGACTTCTTACAAAGACAAGGGGCTACTAATAGGGTTGTATAGATTGATTTGGCACCTTCTAGGATTATGGGGGCCTAGGTAGGTGGTATGTTGTTTGTACCTACAGAGCTTATGGGGGCTTGGTTAGGTTGTTGTTTTGATCATTATTGTATTTTTTAGATTCAGTAGTAGGTTAGCATGCTTATCTAAATTTGATTTCCTTACCTGATTGCTTTCGGTATATTCTGATACTTGCTCATTTTGTCTATAGTCTTTCATACTTTGTACATTATTTTGTACTAACGCCCCATTTCCTGGGGGGCGCTGCATTCATGTATGCAGGACCCGACAGACGACCCAGTAGACCTCCTCAGCAGTAGGATTGACTTCTATCTGGTTGGCTAGCCCCTTTCCTCCGGAGCTGCCAGAGTTGGGAAGTTTGTTAGCTTTTGTTGTATATATTTTTTATAGGTAGGCTGGGGCCTTGTCCCACCAATATTTACTACTCTTAGAGGCTTGCAGACTAGTGTGTGGGGTGTACAACTACGTTATGGCCATGCTGGCCTAGTTTGTTGGTTTGCTGATGCTTGTTAGTTGTTTGATGTATTGTATTGATATATACCTGCTTTCAGTTTCACTATAGAGATCATGGTGACCATGACGTCCCAATCAGGACTTCTGTGCTAGTTGGCTATTTCTGTACATGAACTCTTGGGAGTAGTTGTTTCTTTTATAGATCTGTTGACAAGGGCCTTGCCGGACGAGAGATTAATTTTAAGCCGAGATATACTTGTTTGTTTTCTTGATTGCGTGTGGCTGCCATGCACTAGTAGCAAATGGTTCAACAGGGTTGGCTCGGGCCTGCGTTCTGGCATTAGGAGCCAGTTGCGCCCCTTGAGTTTGGGGAGTGACAAGCTTGGTATTAGAGCAACGTCGTATCCTAGGGCGTCTGCAGTCCATGTCTAGTAGAGTCTTGTTTATAAATATGTTGTGCACCACATTCGATAAGCAAGAAGCTACCGGGCATGTTAGAATTACTATCCTTCTTTTGCTCACCTCGTGCTATAGAGCGGTGTCTTAAGGGTTGAGGTTTCTGGCTTATAATTGATATTTGTATGCAGATAGAGATGGCTAACACCAGACATGCCATAGCTAGCCAGGGGCTAGATAGAGCTGCAGGTGAGGGTACTGGCAAGGTACCACAGGTGGAGGTAGCCCATTGTGAGACCCAGGGGGATACATCTTCTTAGCCCCCTATAGCTTCTCCACCGCTTCAGGAGCCTCCAAGGGCTACAGGACCCCCGACTCCACCAGTAGTACCACATCTTGTTCCTCCTAATCTATCTGACCAGGATTTCAAGAGTGCAGTATGTATGTTAGCACAGTTAGTAGCTGCACAACGCCAGTCAGTTGCGCTAGATGTTGCCGAACCTTCTGAAGGGCCTGAAAGTTTGAGAGTTCGTGAATTTCTTGCCTTGAATCCTCCACAGTTTATAGGGACAGATGACAGAGAGGACCCTCAGCACTTTGTTGATCAGCTTCATAGGATCTTCAAAGTCATGCATGCCTCAGGGACTGAGTCAGTTGCGTTAGCAACATTTCGATTGCGTGATATTGCAGTATTTTGGTACGAAAACTAGGAGAGATCTAGGGGAAAAGATGCATCTCTACCCACTTGGGATAGCTTTGCAGAAGCTTTCATAGATAACTATTTGCCTCGAGAGATTAGGGATGGCCGGGTGGACCAGTTTCTGAACCTCCGACAGGGCAGCATGAGTGTCCGAGAGTACGGGCTGAGATTTGATTCATTGGCTAGATATGCACCAGCATTTGTTGATACGATGAACGACAGGGTTCACAGATTTGTGGGAGGGCTTGACCAAACTATATCGACGCTTGTTCTACCATTGAACTAAATGATAATATGGATATCTCGCGAATTCATTCCTTTGCACAAGGCATAGAGGATCGCCGACATCTACAATATATGACTGAGAGGGTTGAGAGAAAGAGACAGAAGAGGGATAGGCCCGCTGGTTCACATAGAGATTTTCAGGGTGGTCCCAGACCTCGATATTCTAGTAGGCCACCTAGACCTCCACCACAGCAGTTCCAGGGTAGTAGATTTGATCTTCAGGGACAGTCAGGCCCAAGTAAGGGTTCACGAGCATCAGGCTCTAAGCAACAGAGAGGCTCAGGCCAGGCTAGGATAGCACCGCTGCGTTGCGCTACTTGCGGTATGATGCATTTTGGGAGGTGCATGCAGGGTTCCACATGTTGTTATTCTTGTGGAGAATAGGAGCATGGGTGGAGGAACTGCCCGACCATATGTTAGGGTGGTATAGGTCAGTCGACCGGGTCAGTAGTAGGTTCCTCCTCATCAACACAGTCTACAGGGAGTGGACCCCAGACTTCAGCAGGTAGAGGTAGAGGCGGAGGCAGAGAGGGAGCATCTAGTTCTGGTAGTGGCCAGAACCGTACATATTCACTAGCCGGCTGGCAGGTCTCAGAGTCATCACCAGATGTTGTGACAGGTGCATTAATTGTTTGCTTTCATTATGTTTATGCTTTGATAGATCTTGGATCTACTCTATCTTATGTTGCCCCATTTATTGCGGGGAAGTTATGTATAGTTGCAAAGTCATTAGATCGACCATTTACTGTATCTACACCAGTTGGTGAGTCTATTATTGCCAGGAAAGTCTATCGAGGTTGCACGGTAGAAATTATCGACCGTCATACCTCTATGACCTGGTAGAGTTAGAGATGGTCGATTTCAATGTCATTATGGGTATGGACTGGTTAACGTCTTGTTATGCTAATGTCGAGTGTTAGACAAAGATTGCTAGATTCCACTTTCCAAGAGAGGCAGTTCTGGAATGGAAAGGCGATACATCAACACTGAAAGGTAGGTTTATTTCCTATCTTAAGGCGAGAAGGATGATCACTAAGGGTTGTATTTATCATCTTGTTCGCGTTCATGATATAGATGCAGAATCACCGACTGTCCAGTCTATTTCGGTAGTTAATGAGTTTCTAGATGTATTTCCAAACGAGCTCCCTGATATCCCTCCAGAACGAGAAATTGATTCTTCTATCGATATGATACCAGGTACACAACCCATATCTATCCCTCCTTATAGAATGGCTCCTGCTGAGCTAAAGGAGTTGAATGATCAGCTGAAAGACTTGCTGGATAAAGGCTTTATCAGGCCTAGTGCTTCACTATGGGGTGCGCCAGTGTTATTCGTGAGGAAGAAAGATGGCTCACTAAGAATGTGTATCGATTATCGATAGCTGAATAAAGCGACTATAAATAATAAGTATCCCCTTTCGAGGATCAATGACTTGTTTGATCAGTTACAAGGTGTTGAGTGCTTCTCAAAGATTGATTTAAGATCAGGGTACCACCAGATACGAGTTCGGGAGAAAGACGTTCCAAAGACAGCTTTTAGAACCAGATATGGACACTTTAAGTTTTTGGTAATGTCTTTTGGATTATCTAATACCCCAACAGTGTTCATGGACCTGATGAATAGTATATTCAGGCTGTATCTAGACTTGTTTGTGATTGTATTTATTGATGATATTTTGGTGTATTCACGTTCAAAAGTTGAGCATGCAAATCTTCTGCGAGTAGTCTTTCAGGTTCTTCGAGATCGAGAACTTTATTCAAAGTTTTCTAAGTGTGAGTTTTGGTTGAACTCTGTAACTTTCTTAGGCCATATTGTATCAGATGCAGGCATTGCAGTTGATACACAAAAGATTGAGGTCGTAAAAACTTGGCCCAGACCTATGACTCCGGCTGAGGTTCGTAGTTTCTTAGGGTTAGCTGGGTACTACAGAAGGTTTGTAGAGGGGTTTTCTTCACTTTCAGCACCATTAATGAAGCTGACTCAAAAAGTAGCTAAGTTCCAGTGGACTGAGGCTTGCGAGCATAGTTTCTAGGAGCTGAAGGACAGGTTGACATCAGCACCAGTTCTAGCATTGCCAGAGGGTTCAGAAGGTTATGCGGTGTACTGTGATGCTTCTGGTGTTAGGTTGGGATGTGTTCTAATGCAACATGGTAAGGTTATCGCATATGCTTCAAGACAGTTGAGGAAACATGAGAAGAACTATCCGACCCATGATTTAGAGTTAGCGGCAGTTGTGCATGCATTAAAAATCTGGAGACACTATTTGTATGGTGTTCATGTTGACATCTTCACAGATCATAAAAGCCTTCAATATATCTTTAAACAAAAGGAGTTAAATCTGCGACACTATTTGTATGGCGTTCATGTTGACATCTTCACAGATCATAAAAGCCTTCAATATATCTTTAGACAAAAGGATTTAAATATGCGACGGCGTCGATGGTTTGAGTTACTCAAAGACTACAACGTGGATATTTTATATCATCCAGGAAAGGTGAATGTGGTAGCCAATGCCCTCAGTCAAAGATCTATGGGTAGTTTATCCTATTTAGGTGTTGAGAAGAGTGAGCTAGCACGAGAGCTTCATCAGTTAGCTAGCTTGGGAGTCAGATTATTAAAGGCAGACGATAATGGGGTCACAATTCAGGACACAACTGTATCATCTCTAGTCATGGAGGTAAAAGCAAGGCAACAAGAGGATCCTAGCTTAGAGAAGCTTAGAGCCAAGGCTCAGGATCAGCAGTCTGTAGCATTTGATATAGCAGGAGATGGAGCCCTACGATATAGTGGTCGATTGTGTGTTTCAGATGTTGCAGGGCTTCGACATCAGATTATGGAAGAGGCACATCATTCCCATTATTCTATTCACCCTGGTTCAACGAAGATGTAACATGATATTAAGGAGATATATTGGTGGCACGGGATGAAAAAAGACGTTGCTGAGTATGTGGCAGAGTGTCCTAACTGCCAACAGGTGAAGGTTGAGCACCAATAGCCTGCTGGGCTAGTCCAGGAGATAGCCATTCCTTTGTGGAAGTGAGAAGCAATTAATATGGATTTTATTACAGGGTTACCTCGATCGCGTCGTAAGTTTGACTCTATTTGGGTAATTGTTGACAGACTAACAAAATCAACCCACTTCTTACCAATCAAGACTACTTTCACAGCTGAAGATTATGCAGGGCTTTACATCTAAGAGATTGTTAGGTTGCACGGCGTCCCAATATCTATTATCGCAGATAGAGGAGCATAATTTACCGCTAACTTCTGGAAGTCTTTCCAGAAAGGATTAGGGACGTAAGTTAATCTCAGTACCGCCTTTCACCCTCAGACAGATGGCTAAGATGAACGCACCATTTTAACACTTAAGGACATGCTACGAGCATGCATGCTGGACTTTAATGGAAGTTGGGATGACCACTTACCTCTTATTGAGTTCGCATACAATAATAATTATCATTCTAGCATCGGGATGGCACCTTATGAGGCTTTGTATGGGCGAAAATGTAGATCCCTCATTGGATGGTTTGAGGTAGGTGATTCAGGGTTGATTAGACCTGACCTAGTACATCAAACAGTAGAGCAGGTTAAGCTCATTCGGGAGAGGTTGCTAACAGCTCAAAGCCGACAGAAGTTATACTCAGATGTGCGACGAAGGGACTTAGAGTTTTTTGTCGATGACAGGGTATTCTTAAAAGTTTCTCCTATGAAAGGTGTTATGAGATTTGACAAGAAAGGTAAGCTTAGTCCAAGATTTATTGGGCCATACCGGATCCTTCGGAGGGTAGGACAAGTGGCTTATGAGTTAGAATTTCCTTCGGGGCTAGAATCTGTTCATCCAGTTTTCCATGTATCGATGCTACAGAAGTGCATAGGAGACCCTTATTGGGTTGTTTTAGTTGAGGATGTTCAGATCACAAAGGATTTGTCCTATGAGGAAACTCCAGTTGCCATATTAGATCGACAGGTCCGTAAATTGAGGACCAAGGAAGTGGCTTCGGTTAAAGTATTGTGGAGAAACAAGAATAGAGAAGAGGTGACATGGGAAGCTGAGGATGGCATGATGTCCAACTATCTTCACTTGTTTCATACCCCAGGGTGATAGCATATCAGTTTATATTAGTGAAGTAAGGTAAGATACCTATCTAATTTTTTATATTATTGCTTATTATTATCGTTGTATCTTTGCTCGCATTGTTATTGCAGAGCTATAGTGCTTAGCTATTTATGTCGTCTTGTGAGACGCCTAGATTAGAATTTCTGCGTTTCAGGTTCTGGATAGTCACATTCACAAAGGATACTTTGGCAACTCCTAAGGACATAATCGTGTGACTCAAATTTTTCATTCGAGGACGAATGTTTCTAAGGGGGGAAGGATGTGACACCCCGACTTTTCGAAACGTCTAAATTAACTTGTACCTTCGTGGAAAGACAAAGAGGGACAGTAATACATTAAGAATGATGTGGTATGTCATCTTTTAAGTGTTCAAGGGTTGTATCTCAAGTTTTGAAGTAAGGTCAGTCGGAAAATAAAAGTTGGCAAAAGTTATCGTAAGTTCTTTTTTAAAGATTTCTCGAAAATTTGGGTCAAATGTCTCGGAATTTTTCTCCCAATATATAAAGAGTTATAAGGCCCACGACCCATTAAATCAAAGGTCTACGAGTCTAGTTTCTAACGTATCAAACGGTTTGTTCATACGACTTCAGAATAGAGAGATATTCACATTTTTGCAAGACTGCGCAAGCAGACACATGAGGTGGGTCCCCTAAGTCGGTGGAAGCTTATAAGATAGCATCTTCTTCATTTTTCTTCATTCAAACTTGTAAGAAACCCACGAAAATCAGATAAATTCTCCTCAAATCATCCTTGTGTGTTCATGATCTCTTTTTGGCTCCTTATAAAAAATTGCACTACTTCGCGAGCTCGTCGTTTTGGTATAGTTTTCATGGTGAATTGATCGGTGTAGCTCCTTGTAGGTTGTGGCAGCAGAGTTTTTTCAGTGGTTTGATTTTATTTAAGTGTTCTGGGCGTGTAAGGAAAGGTAGGAACCATCTTTTATTAGTTTATCGATACCTTAGGTCTTGGATAGTAATTTACGATAGGAATCCGTATCGATTGTCGTAGTAATTCTTGTCCTTAATTACTGATTAGTTTTACCTTTTTTTTAGTGATGTAATGGTGCGGACAGAGGTATTTTTTCAGCATAAATTATAAAGGAAAAGGTATGTTAAGGCTATTTCCTTCGATCAGCATGTTTCCTTAAAGCTTGGGAGTGATATAGTAGGGTAGTTAATGTTGGTTATTTTGTAGATGTAATTGTGAATGGTTGGTTGATTGAGTGGTTATAAACCTTCATTATAGGGACTCATAATCTGTTAAGAACGACCCTGAATTAGGAACGACTTGGAAACTATATATATATTGTTTATTGCTAAATTGTTCACCTTTAGCTTATTCAATTGTTTATTGTCACCCTTGGGGTTATTGTGGTTAGTTGTTGAGCTATGATCTGCCTATGGGGGCTATGATGTTGTCTAATAGGACTATGTTATTACTTAAGAGGGTTGTGTGTTGCCCACGGGGATATATTAATGCCAAAGAGTGTTATGTGTTACCTACGGGACTATTTTCAAGCCAAAGAGGGCTATGTGTTGCCTACAGGGCTATGTGATGCAAAAGAGGGCTACGTGCAGCCCACAGAGCTATGATGTTGCCTAATAGGGATGTGCGCTACCTACGGGGATATATCGTTGCCAAAAAGGGATATCTGACTTCTTACAAAGACAAGGGGCTACCAATAGGGTTATGTAGATTTTGGTACCTTCTGGGCTTATGGGGGCCTAGGTAGGTGGTATGTTGTTTGTACCTACCGAGTTTATGGAGACTTGGTTAGGTTGTTGTTTGATCATTATTGTATTTTTTAGACTCAGTAGTGGGTTAGCATGCTTATGTAAATTTGATTTCCTTACCTGATTGTTTTTAGTATATTATGATACTTGCTCATTTAGTCTATAGCCTTTCATACTCTACATTATTTTGTACTGACCCCCCATTGCCTGGGGGCACTGCATTCATGTATGCAGGACCCGACAGACGACCCAGTAGACCTCCTCAGTAGCAGCATTGACTTCTATCTGGTTGGCTAGCCCCTTTCCTCCGGAGCTGCCAGAGTTGGGAGGTTTGTTAGCTTTTGTTGTATATATTTTTTTGGGTAGGCTGAGGCCCTGTCCCACCAATCTTTACTACTCTTAGAGGCTTTCAGACTAGTGTGTGGGGTGTACAACTACGTTATGTCCATGACGTCCTAGTTTGTTTGTTTGTTGATGCTTGTTAGCTGTTTGATGTATTGTATTGATATATACCTGCTTTCAGTTTCTCTATAGAGATCATGGTGGCCTCGACGGCCCAATCAGGACTTCTGTGCTAGTTGACTATTTCTTTATATGAACTCTTGGGAGTAGCTATTTCTTTTATAAATCTGTTAACAGGAGCCTTACCGGCCGATGGCTTAATTTTAAGACGAGATGTACTTGTTTGTTTTCTTAATTGAGTGTGGTTGCCATGCGCTAGTAGCAAATGGTTCAGTAGGGTCAGCTCGGGCCTGAGTTTTGGTATTAGGAGACAGTTGCGCCCTTTGAGTTTGGGGCGTGACAGGAAGGCTCAAGTCTTAGATTGACTTTTGATTAAATGAAGGCAAGTGAACTTCTAAGCCTTGTTAAGACTTGTGGAATCTTGAACTCTCTTTCTTATATGCATTGGGGAGTAATGGGAATGTGTTGATGAGTTAAATTTCTCAAATTGAATAACCTTAATGATAAATGTGAGGTTAACTAAAAAGGCGACTTGTTGATAATGGAGTATTGTGCATTGTGAATTACCTTGAGCATTAATATTGATTCTGTGATTGATGTGATACTTGATAGTATTGTGTGTATGTGAATTTCTTGAAATTATCATATTTTCATTATTCCCCGTGAGTTGATACTTATCGTGACCAACAATACTAACCTACGGTATGAGTGTCTATGATCGTCGATAATATAGTAACCCAACTAAAGGTTGGGGTCGTGTCCCAAGGGAGTGGTTTTGAGAATTGATAGAAAAATAAAGTTTAGCTCTAATTAGTCGTAGCTAAATATATTAACGATTAAAGTGTCAAATATCGATTTGGGGTTTTTGTCACAACTCACAAGTAGTAAAAACAACGAAAATAACAATAAAATCAAGTATGGGGAAAAGTTCTTGGGGTGTGACCGCAATACAAGTTGAGATAAATTGTTGGGTACATGCTTTCGATAGGAAATTTGCAAGATAATAGTGACTAGGCTAAGCTTTAGATGGAAATAAGTTCCCTCTCGGGCAACTTACCTCGTTTCAAATACATTCCTCTCGGACACCCATTTGTCGCATGAAGGCTAGCCTACGCCTTACCCCACTCACTCTCTCGAGCTGAGTGTTAGGATATGGGACTAGGGCTCACCCTCTCGGGTTAAACCTCATGTCGACCCTCTCCTTAGGCCATCAGTCTAGTGGTCTTGTTTCGCGACCTCCCTCTCGGGTAAGCCGAAAACACACAGGTGGTTTTGTATTTGCAACTACAAACCCATTAAATTAAACCACAACCACTAGGTGAAATCACCATTAAAATACATCTAACCTATCAGCAAGCAAGACCCAACAACAATATCAACACATATTTGCTAAATCACACCCCAAGAATGGGGTTTTTTAGCCACACATCAAGAAATAAAAAAATACACATAAAATGCTACTAAAATCAAATAGGTATAAGAAATTAAACCTTGATTTAAGCAAAGGAAGAAGAATGGAGAAGACCCACTTCCAACTTGGGAAAAATGAAATCATTCTTTCTTCAAGTCTCCCAAAACCCTCTCTAAGCTTGAGAGAAAATATCTAAAAAGTACTATTCTATTATGGAAATTAAAATTAATGTTCAACTCTATAAAAAATAATAATAAGTTTAGTATTTATAGACTTCAGAAAATAGTGCTGGCGGATCTTTCGGCGAGGTTAGTCGGAATCGCCGATTAACTCGGCGATTCTCCCTTTGGTGTAGTTCGTCGCCGTCTTGCACAAGCCTTCAGCGTCATCGTGCTCTGTGTCATTGGGCGGTATAGTACTGCTTCGCGGAACTATTCGGCAAAGCTCCGATTGCTCCTTTCATCACCTTTTGATCATTCTCCTTCAAGGCTTCGCGTACTGGAACAAAGGGCGGAGTGCGTCCCTTCGGCGAGTCGCCAAGTGTGCTTGGCGATACGCAAGCTTTAGCTTCTTCGTTCTTTTTAGCCTTTTTATTCCTTTTTGCGCCCAAGTGTCCATGCTTCCACCAAAACTTCAAATACCTTAAACTTAAGAGTTTTCATCAGATATTGAGACAAAGTAAGCATATGAGGGAACTATTTCTATCAAAGTAAATCCCTAAATGAGTCCAATTTGTGGAATCATCATGAGTCTCGATTGTTAATTGTAAATGATAGTTTTGATACTTGTGTTTGATATACTTGATTGTTATGCTCGATGATCTTATTACTTGTGATTGATGACTTGATACTTTTGATCCATGAACTTGATACTTGTGATTTGAATATTTATAACTATTGATCTGGGACTATGGAGCCTTATGAGTTGTTTATTGTAAATTGTTAGGTTGGAATAATTTTGATGCACATTGTAGTTTTGGCGGTTCGGTTGGAATGAAAGAAGTTTCTCATTTTCTAGCTAGTTTTACCTTGTTTTAGTGGTTTACTTGTTGAGTACCGTGTAGTGTGGTACTCACTCCTTGCTCCTACACTTGTGTAGGTTCCGAGTTCGGATCCGTGTGACCTTTCTCCTTCATTTATTTCTGAGGCTTTCTGATGATACGTTGAGAGGTAGCTGCTTGTCATCTTGGCGGACCCTCTTGTTCCTTACTTTATGTTTTGTTCTATTCGAGAACAAAAGACATTGAGACTTGTATTATCTTTCAAATTATGTATTATTATATTAGTGTCTTGTGCACGTTTTTTTTATTAAAAGGTGGGACATCCTATTTATTAATTAAAATAGTACCAAAAAACCAGGTCCAAAATAGACCTAATCAAAACACTTCTACCAAGTTTTGGAGTGTTTTAGAATGACTAACTTTTCATTTTTATGCTATAATTGACTTACTTTCTGCATTTCTTTTGTGTTGTTGGGTTTGAGGCTAACTTGTCTTAGTGGGAATAGATGAGTCTCATTACGTTCATTTTTAGATCGTGACAAATAGTATTAAATTCCCAGATTCATAGGTCTCACGTGTGTACAAGACAAGTCTAAGTTGAGTCTCGAGGATCGGTACGAAGACGCTTGTACCTATCTTCGAGAGGCTATGAAGACTGTTAGGAAACTTCTTTTATTCATTTTTTCATATCCTTCGCTAGTGCTGAGTTGCTGCGTGTTGTTTTGAAAAATGCCGATGACTGGAGCTTCTATTTTCGGTGTTAGGGGGAGGAAGCTTGTTGGTCAGTTATTGAGAACCCAGCTAGGGGTAGGGTTAGAGCTCAAGCTAGAGGTCGTGCTTGTGGATTAGCATCGACAAAAGGTCGTCCGTGGAGGGTCACTAGCTAGAGGCCAAGCTAGAGAGGTCTCCCCTGAGACGTATATTGAGGTTTTCGAGGGACCAGGTTCCTCTAGAGTATGCAACTCCTTTATTTCAAGATACTTTGTTGAGGATGCTAGGTGTGTTGGAAAACTTCTCTCAGGGTGGTCCGACAGGTACAATACAAGGTTCTTAGATGAGAGTGGGGGCTCAGACCCCAGGGCATCAGTAGGATCCAGTGATTCATGATTAGGTGGGTCGGCCACCAATGGTTCCTATATACACTATTGGTGCACATATTTCTTTTGAGGTTATTCTGACAGTAGCTGATCAATAGAGTTCTGAGATGTTTCGAAATATGAAACCACCCAATTTCAGGGTGGTAAAAGCGAGGATGTTCTTGAGTTCTTGACTTTCTACCATGAGATGCTAGAGGCAGTGGGTATGGTTGATGCACACGGTGTTCTTTTTGTTGTGCTTTAACTCTGTAAATCTGCCAGGGAGTGGTAGAGGAATTATGTGAGGTCTAGACT
Organism: Solanum tuberosum; assembly: GCF_000226075.1. NCBI lineage: Eukaryota > Viridiplantae > Streptophyta > Magnoliopsida > Solanales > Solanaceae > Solanum > Solanum tuberosum. The sequence continues at coordinate 795,413 of NW_006239130.1, forward strand.
AGTTAGGTCTCCTCCGACAGAGTGGTATGCATTCTCTTGTGCTTTTCAGGATTGCTTCATCCCTTGAACCGTGAGAGAGGCGAGTCGACTGAGGTTTAAGGGCTTGACACATAAAGTTTATCCGTGATTGAGTATGAGTCTCATTTCTACGGGTTATCTAGATATACTATGATCATTATTCTGGATGAGGCAGAGAGAGTCCACAAGTTCGTGAGAGTGTTGAATTTGTCCATCATGTCTTATGTGTTCAGAGCAGCCAGAGAGGGGCCTTCCTAACCTAACAGAGGTTATGATCGATCTCATAAGGAATGAGGTCTAGACTTAGTCTAATCTATTGTTAGTCGTACTCTTAATCCAGTTATTTTCGTAAAAGGGGGGGGGGGTTGTAGTACAGTTGGTCTTGGTCCATGTGACTCAATATGGAATGTAATATATTTCCATGAGACATGCACAAGATTCTTTAGTCAAGGACACCCTGAGGCATAATGCAAAATGTTTGGTGGAGAATCTCAAACTTACCTTTGTACTTATGATTGTCAAAAAATGAGACATCATTTGGCTTAATCGATTTAATTTTTTTAATTACACCTTGTTTGGACGTGCATAGTTGTTTCATATCGCTTCATTACGTATCATACTATGTATTATACTATTTTAATGAATACGATATTTTGAAAGAAACGTTTTGTTTAACGTTGTATCCTAATGATTAATGGGTACCAATACAACCAGTTTGATTGATTCCGCTCTACGATTATGTTCTTGGGCGGTAGTACAAATTTGTTAATGCCAAGGATCGAAAAGTGCAAAAAAGAAAAAGAAAAAAAAAGATCATGTGTGAGAATGATTAAATGTAACCTTAAATTTTACGAGAAGAATCAAATATTCCCCTGAAGTTTGTGAGAAGGATCAAATATACTCCTATGTGGATTTTATTTTATTAAAAATAAAATTAAAATTTAAAGTCGACTTTTTTACTTTCGTCAAGCAAAAAAGATATATCTGAGTCATTTATGTAACAACAAGGATATAAATGAACTGTTTTTTTAAACAAGGGTATATTTTACCTTAATATTTTTTTTAATCAAAAGGCAAAAATATTCACTTTAAATATAATAGTTCAAAGAAAGTGAATTAATATGATGAATATATACTTCTTAAAATATTGGTCAATGTTCTTACAGTTTGACTCTCGAGAAGCGAAACATGACAAGTAAAAGTGAACGGAAGAAGTATTTATTTCTTGTTATGAGTCTAGACTAAAAAATGATGATTGAGATTCATAATTTCCTATAGAAAGATTTAAAAGGTAAATAATTTAACCAAAAAAAAAGGAAAATAAAAATTAATGGAAGCAAAGTTTTTTTTTTTGATAGTTTGGAACTTTGAATTCGTTTGTATAAAAAAAAGATAAACAATTATGTAGTACAAATATACTATATATAGACAAACACAATTATAAATAGAGAATTGTAAGGAGTTTGAGAAAAGATTTTGTCAAACAATATTATCTGATTAAGATTTTCTGAAATTGAATTTGTAAAAAGTTATTGTTATGCTTACTTGAATATGTAAGTTATTTAATAAAAAGTGATTTTTGGATTAGGGAAAAATAATTTCAACCACTATAAATATCAATGTAAAATGTGTCCTATTGAATCACACCAAAATAATTTTCACATGAAAACTCAAAATAACTTTGAGAAAATGATGGCCATTACTAAGAACTTGATTTTCTTCACTTTGCTTGTTTTTGTCGGGAAAAATAATTTCAACCACTATAATTATCAATGTAAAATGTGTTCTATTCAATCACACCAAAATAATTTTCACGTAAAACTCAAAATAACTTTGAGAAAATGATGGCCATTACTAAGCACTTGATTTTCTTCACTTTGCTAGTTTTTGTCATCTTTCCCTCTTATGCTTCTAAATAAATATGTGTCCCAAGTAGGGTTGATCATGGTTATGGTTATAAAAACCAAATCAAATCGCAATTCGAATCGAGCCGATTAGAAAAAATTGATATTTAGTTTGATTTGGTTTAAAATTTTGAAAATCAATACTATTTGATTTGGTTTTACTAAAAAATAAAAGGCAAAAATAACCAAACTGAACCAAAAAATTAGATATATAATTTTTAAAATTACTTTTATATTATTCATAAATAAAATATAAATATTTTGTTAAATTTTAATTTATTTAAGTCTTTAACTTTACCATTTTCTTAAGCTAATGGTTAAGTTTTAGTCCAACTATTACAACCCTAAGTCCAAGTCCATCAAAATTCATTATTTTGGTCTTTACCTACCCTACCTCTACATAAGATAGTCACAGTTTCTCTTAATTGAATCACTTTGTTCGTGTAATAATAACTTTAGTATTGTTTAATTGCTTAATTGAATCCACAGTAACTTTCATGTGGATTGTTCAGGTACTAGGTGTCTGTATATATCGAGATATATATGTATTCAAAAAATTATTACTTTCAAACCGAAAAAACCAGAAAAATTGAACCAAACAGAAATAAACTGAAATAACCAAACGAACGGTTTTTTTGTTTGGTTTGATTTTAGAAATTTAAAAACCGACTAAATTGATTTGGCTTTAATTTTAACCAATAATTGATCCAAACCGAACCATGAATACCCCTAGTCCCAAGTGGGTCTTCGTTGTCCGAGGGCATTTTGGTACTTCAACAAATAAAAAAAGTTCTACATTCACGTATTCTCAGTTTGACACTATTGGTGCTATATGAGTGTCCCATTTTTCTTACCCACTTGGCAAACTTTAAAGTTCTCAAGTACTTTTAAATAATTTTTATTTGAAACTATTTATGATAAATTTTCTACACTGACCAAAATTTCCTAATGTTGTTTTGTCAGTATTATATTTGGTACAAACGAATTGTTACAAAATTAGTCTTGTCTTAGGGAAATTCTGAGGTCAAAGTTCGTTTGCTAATCGCTGGTATGTATCAATTTCTGGTATTTAGTGATTCCTTAAGCCTAGTTTTTTCACAGAAAAACCATTTCGGTTGACGTAATTCTTGCACCACCCTCCCCGAACCTCATTTGTAAGATTACACCGGGTACATTGTTCTTATTTAATTTGTTGAGATACTCCTTGATTCTTTCATAGGAAATTTGTCTTTCTAACTCTATTATATCTTAGTTCATTCCTATCTTACCATCTCTATTATGTAAGATTTAGTGGTTTCAGAAGACCACTTCCCATAAAGAAACCATTGGAAATCTTTGTGAATCCTCTTTATTCTAAAGGTACATTATTTAATTATAATCACTTTGTTGTTGTTTACTTGCTTCTTCATATATTCTTGGTGAAGCATTATGTGCATTGTATTCTCTGTTAGAATGTATGTACGTTGTGCATTTTAGTGTAAAATTATTCACCATTAGCAAGTTCATATCGTTGTAGTTGTGTTTCATAAAATTGATCTTTTAAGTTTGTTACTCTTTATCTAGAACTGTCAGTTGTATATTGTGTTTTGATTTTCACACTATTTTGTTGTTATAAAAGATTGATCATTTGTAGTATAGTGTGTAAAAAACTTGTACATTATAAGTGGACTAAACTTAGATTCAATCAAAAGTATAATACACTGCTTAGCACCTTGATGATTGCCTTGATGACTTAACTTATATATACAACAAAAACAATATACATAGTGAAAATATAGCTTGACTTTATGTTGGTAACATGATAGGTACCTTATGTTGGAAAATTATATGCACAACGAAAGCATATCATTATCATAATGGTTACATAAATAGTAAATAACAAATATTTTTATGCTAGAACACATACAATAATGCTATCACACATAAACTTTCTGAAATTTAATTTAAGAATTAGCTCTTGAAGCATGAGCAGATACCTTCATGTGAACCCACAAGTTAGACAGATCTTCAAGTGAATCCACAAGTTAGATATCAGTTCTGCAGTCTGCTACAATGATCTCATGTCACATCCAAACTCTCTAAATACTTGAGTGGGCAAGTATCGTGTAGAAAATTTATTTTCTTCTAGGTTAGAAGAATCCCTACTTATAAAGATTTCTTCCCAGTCCAAAAATAAGAACTAAAATGCATGGTCTTTCTTGGAATAAGAAAACCCACGTTATTTTCTTCTTTTTTCCCTAGAAAATAGGATTCTGAGTTCTAGTTAAATATGGGCGATGTAGGGACACCAAATTAAATTAGTAAGACTTCTAATTATGGAAATAATTTCAATTAATTAATTTTAATTATTCTTATCATAATAAATTACAAATCTTTTCACCAGAAATTCGTAATTCCACTCCAATTATATTTCGAAATTCCCATTAAACATTTGTGTAGTTCCCCAAGTTAAGATTGCATATACTAATCTATAAATTAAATTACTGATGAATTTTGTTCAATGATTAATTTCCTTTAGAGCACTGCTTAACTTATTTCATGTGTCGGATTCATAAATTCACTTGCAGAAAAAATAATTAACCTCCGCTTAGATTTTACATATAATAAAATATATATACAGAAAAAAACTATCACACATGCCCATATGAACTTTTCACAATAAAGTAGACTAACAAACCCACAACTAGAAAAGATGAAATATACAAACAGATTCGATAGTAAAAATGAAATCTTTCGTGATAAATTTATCAGATATTGAAATCCCAGATCTATCTTTTACATCAAAGGGAATCATGACAAAAAAAACAAGACCTAAGCAACTTACCAGAGTCATGGTCACACAACAGTTGAAACTTGTTCTCCCTTCACCAAAAGAAAGGAGAGAGGTTTACCAAGTGTGTAACAGCGTGGAGATCTAAGCAGAGTGACTCTTCAATATATGCGTAGTTGGACTTTTTTTTGGTAATTTTACTCTCTCTTTTTTGCGATCGTAATTTTCCTCTATTGACACTTGAGCATGGACAATTTTGGAATACCATGCTGCATTTCTTTTTGTTCTTTTTTTTTTATAACTTTTTTATTAAATATGGAATCCAAAGAATATTTTGATGAAAATTTCATGGAATGCTATATATTTTTAAAGAAGGGGTCACATGGACCAAATTTTATTAATAATAAAAAAATAACACCAGTGGTCTAGAGTTGGACTGGGCTAGCAAAATAATGGAGAAAAATTATTTGAATGAGTATTTTTAAATAAATAATTATTAATTTTAGTGATATTTTTTATTTATTATCTTTTATAGCAATATGTAGGATTTAGAGATATGTGGTTCTATCTCTTTTTGCTTTGGTTATGGGTATATTGTTACGTGTCATACATATAGGTTAAAAACTATCAGATAAGATTTGAGAAAGAATTCTACAAATGTTCAGCTTGAGTGTGGTGATAAGTTTATTTATGGTTTCAAGTTTGGTAATTAGAACAGTTGGAATCCGAATTCAAGTCTTTCATTCAAACGTGGTAGTATGTTTTGTCAAGGTATGAATCGGTAAGGTAAAGAATGGTTGATCCCATCGGGTAATGAGCATTTTGAAGGACTAGTGCACGGTTTGGGTTATATGAAAGGGCTCGCTTTAAAGTGTTGGTTTAGAAGATAAGTTAAAATGTCATGGTTGTTTGTCAAAGGATAAGATTGGTACACGAGTTAGCAAAAGTAACAAGAGACTGGTGTATTGAAGAATTCGAGGTATTAAGAATTTGCATCATGGGAAGAATTTGAGAAAGGTGAAGGAATAAGACCTCTCGTATTGACCCTTGGTTCGAAGTTGAAGGTTGTATGGATTTTTGCCTTCGTGTTTAGATATGACTATGAGATGTGAACTGGTTCGGCACAGACTTACTAAGGGTTTATCAACGACTTTTATGAAGATTGAGTTTTGAATTGGGTGACAAACAAGGATGTGTGGAATATTTTGTATTGTTATGTGGGGCTAGATTGTTCAAATTATGGTAGGTGACTTATGGATGCACAATTGTATGGACCTAAGTTCTATATGGTTATTGAGGATTTTGCTGGGATTGAAACTACTTTGTTAAATGGGACTACACAGACTATTGTGATGCGTTACATAGACACTTTATGGTAAATCAATATTATATGCTCATAGAATACATAATTATTGAGGTGGCCAAGAATTTCTCTATGTTTTTTCTTGTGGTATATGACAATGTGAATGGTAGTTAAAACTTGGTATTTGAAAGATTACGTGTAGTTAACTTTGGGCAATTCAAGAGCTTTATCTCGATGGGAAGGTACTACCAGATTCAGAATTAGTGCTATCATCCTTGGTTGGGACCCGTTCTGTCATGGAATAATTACATGGAAAGAGAGAGCCATAGTTCAAAATTTAAGGAAGAGACAATGTGTTTGCTAAGAAGACTTTATACTAGTGATGGTTTGAGAGCATGGTAAATGGCCGGTGTGGTTATGATGTTGTGTTAGTAATCAGAGTGTTGACTTCATTGGAATACCATGAGGAGTATGTAGGGTTTGATAAATCGAGTATGTGTATGATTGTAATGGGACCAGACTGGTTGATTGTGTATAGTTAAAAATTAAAGGGATGGAGTCAGAGGAATAGAAATATTTGATAAGGGCACTATGAAATGAGTATCTTGTGTTATTCGACCTTGATTCTGTAAATTCTTATGTGACCACCTACTTCGTTCTGTACATGGTGTCTATTTCTTAATATAAAAAAATTAGAATAGGTAAAAGAAAGAATTTGATAAAAGATAAAAGATTATAAGATACAGTTTCTCAATTGTTTGGGCTATTTATAATTTTCCAAAGAATTAGTGTGAAATTTCATGTGCGACCTGATCAACAACATTAGTCGGAATCACCAAGCACAATCGATGAATCGTCGTTCGTTCTTTAGCTTGTCGTTCCTCGAATTTAGGCTTTAGGAGACCCCATGGTCTCAACTAGCTTCATTGACACTATATTACACCCTTGAATGCTCAGACATGTATCAAACTCGTACCTAGATCATTCAATGGTAACACTAGTAATCCTTTAGTCCGTAATGTGGAACAGGAAGGGTGCAAAATGTTTCATGTTTTAGGAGAGAAGGAGAACATGAAGATGTTCGCCTAACCACTTAGGCGAATCGCCGAATGGGTATTTGTATCGCCCATGTTGTCCTTTTCACTCTTGACTTAATTTTACACTGCACTCACAACACATGTTTGTAACACCTCGAATTTGAAAAGAAGGAAAAATCAGTACAAATGGAACCACCGACGATCTGTAGGTTGGACCACAGACCATAGGTGGAACTGTGGTCGGCATGTTCAAAAGTTCAGGAAAAAATTTCATGTCCTAGTACTCTTCTACGGTTCACCAGGATGGTCCGTCGTTCAATATACGAGTTGTAGGTAGTTTTCGTAGGTGAGTCCCAGACTTTGTGAAATTTTGAGAGCCAAAAGTGAAACTTCCGGTGGCCATGTACGGACCATAGGTTGACCAACGGACCGTACATGGATCCCATCATTCGAAGGTCCAGAAACAAATTTTTGAAACCACCGACAGGTTACTAAGATAGTCGGTAGTTGGATCTGCGGATTGTGGGTCCAGTCGTCGATGGGGTTTGACAATTATTTTTGAAGGGGTTTTGGGTCTTTTCCTGATTGTTTTAATCCAATACTATGTCATTTTACCCTCTACCCTAGGCCCTATATAATGATTTTAAATCCCCTACATCACCCAATTCAATTCACTCTCTTAAATTCCCAAAAGTTGATCAAGTTAATCCTCTCAAATATTTCTCTCTCTAAGGAAGAAGAAGTCTAGGGGTTTCAAGATCAAGGCTCCAATCCACCATAGCTTTTGGGCTTTGAACTACAAGGTATGATAGTCTTTATCTATGGAGCTCTATCCTCCATAAGGTTCCTAAATTCTCCAATTTTGTGAAGTTAGATTCCCCAATCAAATTAGGGCTTTATTCAATTGTCATGGGTTCCTTTCAATGTTGATCCAATTGATTGTTTTATGTATTCTTATGGGTGAATTGAAGTAATTGCATGTTTTAAGTTGAATCCCCAATGAACCAATGCATAACCTATTTTTTCTAGACTATGATGATATGATGTGAGTTTTGAACTATGAAAGATGAATTCATGAAGATATGCATGTTCTTTATGAAATTGATGAAAAAATTATTTAAGGGTCTTTGAGAGTAAAGCATAAATGTTGTTGTTGGTGTTTTTATGAAAGGATTTCTCACATACTGCTCAATACATGAATGTGAAAGGGTTTTATCACATAAAGATTCTTAGAGTTGAAAGGTTTTTTCAACTGAACTTTAAATCAAGATTTAGGAGCTATTCTAATGAAACCTAACTTAGATTGGTTAATTTATGTGCCTTCCATGTATGATAAGACAAGTAAAGGCAAATGACTTTTTCATGGAATTTATGCTTTGCACTGAGTGGACAAGAGGTGATTACCCATGTCCCATAAATTATGTTCCACCATAGATTTGTCTTAGATAAACATTAGCTAGTGGATCCACTTAAGCTAGAAGTGTATGGTTCTTACCTTGGCAAGTAAGAACATCTCTTTTCGGTGTGGGATAAACACCGGATTCCATGTTATAGCTCACATGGTCTATATGTCGGTTAAGGCTACCTCCCACAAAAATGATGAACTAAGGTTACTTCTAGAAGTATCTCACGTGTGTTTAAAGATGATTTTTACTTGCATTGACCAAGATCATGAATATGCCTCTAACCTCTTATCTTATGTTTTAACTTGGTCATTGCATGTCATGAAAATTCCTTTTAGAATTATTTTGTAACTTTATGCATTGCTATCATACTTGGTACATTCTTTGTACTAATGCATACTCTTGCCTACATTCTTCCAAAATGTAGGGTCTGACGCTCCGATTTCACATCCTCGTGGCTAGTGTTCACATTAGTAACTTGTGAAGATTGGTGAGTCCTTATGTTCTGCGGACCAAACCCTTTATTGCTTATTGTCTATATATTTCCGTATTGTATTTGATGTATGGGTTACGTCCCACTCACTCTTGATGTACTAGATGGCTTTGTTACTATGTTAGACTTCTGCTTCATTTTTGAACAAATGTTTTATGATATAAATTACCTTTTAAAATCTATTATCTTGTATGATGTATGCTAAGTGGCTTGTGTAGGACCTTTTAAGGTCATATGCACCATGCCACATATAGGGGGGTTCGTTGGGTCGTGACAATGTTATTGAAAGCAATAAAATAAACTTTGATTGCCTCCCAAGAAACGCCTTATTTGACATCGTGGCATGACATAGTTCTTACTCATCAAACATAATTCTTGGGATTAGGGATGGTGTCACTAGGTAAAGTTCATTTTTGCCTTGGATTTAGATTAGTGGAGATTGGGAACATCTAAGTTTCCAAGTGCTTAATTGACACATAGTGGGACGTAACTGTTTGAGTCACAGTTGAGAAATTATTTCTCAAAATTTTCAAAACTTTGTAGGACCCTTAAACCTTGTTAAACATCCTAGTCTAACATATCATCATATCGAGTCCCTTACAGTCCAGTTTGCTCTTTTGGTTTAGGACGATCATGAGGTCGTATATATCTATCTTTGTCAGCTTCATGGTCTCTCTAATACCCTTTTCTATCTCACCAATCTCTCCAGCCATTGTCCATTTTCTTTGTCCAACCATGGTACCCACCCGGTCTAGGATAGTTCAAATGAACCC